>NC_051220.1:43597718-43642718 GCF_015220715.1 Pygocentrus nattereri | reverse complement strand
CTGAACTGAACTGATTTGGATCAGAGGTCTTCAGCGCATGTCTTGAACGAAGTCAAATTCTCTGCATTATTTTTTCCAGAACAAGTAAAAACAAGTTTTCCTTGCTTTAAGTAGCGCCTTATTCCATCTGCCAGTGGACTAAGACATTATTTAAAGCTAGGAAACCTGCACAGAAATGACAGCAATCTTAATGTAGATTAAATATTAGACACACTGACTCCAGTCTGTGACTGTTATTACAATCACTACTATATGTGTTGTCATTGCTTATGATAAACCATGTGTTGCTGTTGTCAGAAGAAAACCTCGCATCACTATTTTTGACGTTTTTCAGTTTTTGACATAATTTGAAAACGCTTTTTGCTCTTTACACTGCCTGCGAATTTCAAGATGAATAGACTAAAAGAAATGAGTTAAAATGACTTGGAAAGACGTCTGGTTCCAATGACTTACATTAAAAGTAGAGTAGGTTTTTTGCTTCTCCTGTAAAGCTGTCATTGTGGAGATACAAGGTTTTCTCCTGACAGCAGTGGTATGCTGTTTCTTGTTGTTCTTGTTGTTTGTTGTTCAAAGACCAAATTCAAATAGAAGCTTTAAGGGGAACTGGTTTTGGGCCAGGGTTCCCCTTTGAGTGTTTTGCAGTATTCTGTAGTCCGTCAGCCTCATCAGAGTGTCCTCTGACTACAATACCCAGCATGCATTACACAAATACATCATGCAACCATAGGGAATCCCTCAACAGCAATAAAGAAAACCATAATAGCCATTTCACAGTAGCCAGTTTCTCAAAAGCTCCTCCCACCTTCAAGATGCATCATCAGAAGGCAGATTTAGGCCTTAAACTGGAAATGATCACTGCACAGACCAACACAGCGCAGCTGTAAGAGGCGAGTAGGCATGTTTACAAGAGATGCAGTGATGGCTAAATATTCCGTGGACAGCAGAGTGTCCTTACGGACAGCCAGCCTGCTCCGTTTTCCATACAGTAACTGAATAATGAGCCGTGATACAGTTACAGAGAAAGAAGCCTGAGAACTGAATAAGGAGCTACAGCATCAGCGAATCTGTACGAGCCACTGTTTTACAGCCCCAGTTGAAAAGTTCAGCGTGATGAAGGTTCTCGTGATTCTTCTGGCCGTGATTCACTCACTCAGCTCTGAACCCGATCCTCGTGTGGAACCGGTTCAGTCCGGATGAAGCAGCGTCTGAAATGTCAGATCTAAAAATGCTGAAGGAGACGGATGAGTGTGCATCGCTCTGTTTGAGCAGTCGGTCTGCGGCCCATCTGTTCATATGATCACCTGCCAAACTCCATAAGTGGCTTCAGTTAAACCTTAGAGCGAAAAGCACTAAGCCGCCGAATGAATGAGCACGAAGCATCACAGCGTTTCTGAAATAACAGAAACATCACTAACTGGCAAGCTGTACATTTGTGATGCTGGCTAGCTAAACATGGGTGCTCTTAAAATACTTGCATACTGTACCCCAAAATAGTCTGCAGTAAGCATTACGGTACGCTGGTACCTTTCAGTAAAGTTTGACGTATCTATCAGACTAGTTCACTAACTGTACATCTATGATAGCTACACTGTATTGCCCAACGTATTCACTCCCCCATCCAAACCACTGAGCTCAGGGTATACAGGTGTATAAAGCCGAGCCCCTCGGCCTGCAGACTGCTTCTACAGACATTAGTGAAAGAATGGGTCGCTCTCAGGAGCTCAGTGAGTTCCAGCGTGGTGCCGTGATCGGACGCCACCTGTGCAGCAAGTCCAGTCGTGAAATTTCCTCACTACTAAATATTCCACAGTCCACTGTCAGTGGGATTATAACAAAGTGGAAGCGATTGGGAACGACAGCAACTCAGCCACGAAGTGGTCGGCCACGTAAAATGACAGAGCGGTCAGCGGATGCTGAGGGGCATAGTGCGCAGAGGTCACCGACTTTCTGCAGAGTCCATCACTACAGACCTCCAAACTTCATGTGGCCTTCAGATCAGCTCAAGAACAGCGTAGAGAGCTTCATGGAATGGGTTTCCATGGCCGAGCAGCTGCATCCAAGCCTTACATCACCAAGCGCAGTGCAAAGCGTGGAGTGCAGTGGAGTAAAGCGCCGCCACTGGACTCTAGAGCAGTGGAGACGAGTTCTCTGGAGTGACCAATCACGCTTCTCCATCTGGAAATCCAATGGACAAGTCTGGGTTTGGCGGCTGCTTCTGGAAGAACGGTCAGAAATTCCCATAAACACTCCTAACCCTTGTGGAAAGCCTTCCCAGAAGAGCTGAAGCTGTTATAGCTGCAAAGGGTGGGCCGACATCATATTAAACCCTATGGATTAAGAATGGGACGTAACTCAAGTTCATATGCGCGTGAAGCTGGATACTTTTGGAAATATAGTGTATATATTCAATATGACAGTGTATAATACTAAATAGTATTTAGTATCCAGTACAGGGTCTATGATAAGTATCTAAATATTTAATAGCAAAACTTTAAATTGATGCTGTCTCCTCTTTATCCCACATCAAAACATCTGAAATAATACTTCACTCGAACATGCTAACATGGCTAACAATGAACAAAAGCTAGAGGAAACCAGATAGCATGGATGCTAAGTAATAGTGTAGTATGCAGTGTAT
Source organism: Pygocentrus nattereri (assembly GCF_015220715.1). Lineage (NCBI taxonomy): Eukaryota > Metazoa > Chordata > Actinopteri > Characiformes > Serrasalmidae > Pygocentrus > Pygocentrus nattereri. The sequence continues at coordinate 43,640,080 of NC_051220.1, read as the reverse complement.
AATAAGAGTATAGTATGCAGTATACAGTAATAGTACAGTACAGTACAGTATATCTATGATGCTCTGTAGCTTAACACATATTTAATATGCTAGCTAATTATGCATGATTCTCAGCTCAGTAGCTAACTTTGATTATTGATGATAGATAGACAGATAGATAGATAGACAGATAGATAGATAGATAGATAGATAGATAGATAGACAGACAGACAGACAGACAGACAGACAGACAGATAGATAGATAGATAGATAGATAGATAGATAGATAGACAGATAGATAGATAGATAGATAGATAGATAGATAGATAGATAGATAGATAGATAGGCATACATTATTGTTTATAGAGAGATATTTTGATAATACAGTTGCAAATGACCCTTTTCATCATGTAAATGTAATAAATACAGATTTACGTACATGCACAGAATGCATCATGTACATGAAATTCATAATTAATAATAATAATAGTAATAATAATAATAATGATAGTAAGAATAAGCACAAACCTAACAGGTGAAACACAGGTAATGGGTTGAAAAGGGTCTAGTGAGATGATAAAAGTGCTGAATGATCCCGACTGTGTGAGGTGTCCTGCTCTGAACTGGGTTTGTGGGCCTGTGTTGATTCGCTGCAGCCTGTAGGAGCTCAGCCCAAGCCCTGATTCTCCCAGCTACGGTGGAGGAGCTTCCCTGTGGTGCGTGAGGCGAGTGGGTTAATCGGGAGAACAGAGAGTACCGCACCTCACCAGAACAACACAACCCTGCCCAGATCACATCAAACACAGCGCTCAGCCAGCCGTCAATCATCAGCCATCACAACAGAAGAGCTTCTCCGTCTGATCTGCACAGAGACACGGCGGCTGCGTGCGTCTGGGCTCATTTAGAAACAGAGCCCTGGCTGTGATTTGCATTAGAAAAGGTGCTTCATTACGGCACGGCTGCAGCTCCATGAGCCGCAGAGCCACCACAAAGAGCGGCAGCAGGGCCGGGTCTGGAAGGGCCTGAATATCTGAATATTTTAAAGGGTGCAGCACTGAATGTGTTTACCAGAGGAGGAGGAGGAGGAGGAGGAGGAGGAGGAGGAGGAGGAGGGAGCTGCACACACACACACACATACATGCTTGTTTTTATATAATGTCAGGACATTACGTCATACATATGTCTCACATGTATCTATTCTGTATATATATATATATATATGTACACACACATACACATCATTTTTATGCTTTTATATTTGTTTGCAAAATTGAAACATTTTGCATTAACGCCCAATCAAAGTGAACAATGTTTTTTCCAGGAAAGTGAGTATCATGGGATGTGAGGTTTTGCTACAGAAGCAACAATATATATAGATTTATATGTAATAATATTACCCCACATGTATTTTATTCATGTGAATACAAATACAATACCCATATATATATATATATATATATATATATATATATATATATATATATATATATATATATATATATACACACACACACATAATCTGTTGTGTATATATCAATGTAAGTCAAAGGAACCAGATTTTTTTCCGAGCCATTCTGGACCGTTTCTTTTGGTCCATTCATCATGAAATTTACACACAATGTAAAGAGCATCTATATGCAATAATAACATGTCCCATATGTATTACATATTTGCACATGTGTGTGTGATAATAATGTGTCATATGTACTATATATATATATATATATATATATATATAAATACCTGTATGTAATAATAACTTCCCATATCTATCTATCTATCTATCTATCTATCTATCTATCTATCTATCTATCTATCTATCTATCTATCTATCTATCTATGTGTAATAAGAATACATCCTAATCTTAACATCAGTAACCAAAACGAAACAGCTTTGTTCTAAAAAATGAAACATGGAGTCCCCACACAGAGCTGAATACCTGCACCTACAGACTCACACACACTCTGCTCTCATCTGCTATTCTCCTCACACTCTGTGGATGATGTCATCCAGCTGTCTGCTCGGTGGAGATTCGTGCACACACACACACACACACACCCACACGTTCACACACACATGGTGAAGGAGGCGGCCTTGAGCGGCAGGAAGAGTCACGACAAAGAAATAAAAGGAGGAGATACATAACGGGATGGATGGAGGGCCGGAGGGATGGAGGGCCGGAGGCGTTTCAGCGGCTGCAGAGAAGCAGACGCGAGGCTGAAGGTGTGACCCGGTGCAGGCAAGGACAGATGAAGGGAAAAACAAAAGCTCCTGCGAGGAAAGCCTCATCATCAGCAGCAGCAGCGGAGCAGTGATGTCACTGCCAGCCAATCAGGCGACGGCACGGTGATGCAGCCTCCAGCGCAGAGTCTGACACACCTCACATCACATCACCCTGCACGCACCACACGCAGCCACCATCACACCATGCACTGGTCCCTATGGGGCGTTTGGGAAAAGCAGCGCAGTGCTGCGGAGCATTAAAGCGATAGAACCCGCACCCGTTTGACACAGTTCACCCCGCTACCCCGAATACAGCTGACCAGGCAAGATTCATTTAAAGGGCCTATATCACTGGAGTTTCCTCGCCTTTTTGAAATAAAGGCTTCTGAATTAGTTCATAAGCAACGTTCCAAAGCCTGCAGTTCACCTCACAGCCTGTGCAGCCGTTCCAGGGAACAGACCTGCAAAAACAAGCTGTACTAGTAAAGGAACACAGCTAGATAAATATTAATGCATTACTCACATACTTTACCACCAGGCAGTGTGTAGTATGCATTACACAGTGTGCTGGTGTAGTAAGCAGTGTGCTTCACTCAGACACACTCACATGACAACAACAAAGAAAAGCTAGTGAAAACCTATTATCATGGATGCTAACAGCTCCAGCATTTACAATGTGATAATGCATGCATGCTACAGTAATAGTGTAGTATACAGTGTACAGTAACAGTGTAGTATACAGTGTACAGTAATAGTGTAGTATGCAGTGTACAGTAAATCATGTCGCTCCATCCACCAACGTCACGTTGCACCACAGACTGTCCAGGAGTTGGCGGATGCTTTAGTCCAGGTCTGGGAGGAGATCCCTCAGGAGACCATCTGCCACCTCATCAGGAGCTGCCCAGGCGTTGTAGGGAGGTCATACAGGCACGTGGAGGCCACACACAACACTGAGCCTCATTTTGACTTGTTTTAAGGACATCACATCAAAGTTGGATCAGCCTGTCGTGTGTTTTTCCACTTTAATTCTGTGTGTGACTCCAAATCCAGGCCTCCAGTGGTTAATCAGTTTGATTCCATTGATGATTTGTGTGATTTTGTTGTCGGCACATTCAACTTTGTACAGAACAAAGAATTCAATGAGAATATTTCATTCATTCAGATCTAGGATGAGTTATTTCAGTGTTCCCTTTATTTTTTCTCCCAGTGTGTTAAGCTCACCAAATAAGCAGTGACTGTGCATTAAAACGTGCAGAAAACGATCTAAACTCATTTACACTCACACATTTATGCTTATTTTCCAACGTGTAAGGTGACCAGGGGTGCCCAAACTTTTGCACGCGGCTGTATTTTGACAGTGTTGTACACGTTCCTCCACATTTTCAGGCACAACTGCGGTGGACTCGCTGAATTTAGCACATTGGGACGTTTTTTACTGTACGCTTTGTTTTCCCAATGAACTAAAGCTCAGCAAATAAACAGAAACTGCGCACTAAAATGAGAAAAATGCCGTATTTAAGTTTTAGTGCTCTCTGTAGAGGAGGCGTTAACTTATTTACAACACACACACACACACACACACACACACACACCTAAGCCGCTTCTCCCTGCGGGGGGTGCTGGAGCTTATTATTTACAACACACATGTAATGAAAATCAATAAGAACAGAGAGTCTGATGTACGGTATTGTTACATGGCATCGTTTTTAAACTGAAATCCTTTATAATTAAGAATAAAAGGAAAGTTTAGATGTAATTTTGGGCTTTTCCTGTTTCTAAATGATGACATCATACGGCCTGCAGCACTAAGGCTGATGTGGTCGGCCAGTCTGGGTCAGCACTGGACTGAACTGGAGCATGAAAGCATGAAAAAGCATGACATCACTCCCAGGACTGGGCTGCATGACTCACGGCTCTTAACGGCCGGCCGCTCTCTGAAAGCACATGCCACAATTGGATTACTGGGAATTTCGTAAGTGCTGCACTTTATAATGACACGAGTGGACGATTAAAACATGTACGGTGGAATTAATGATGACTGCATCACCGAAGTCACCCTGACATGCACGTGTGCGAAACCCACATTCATCTGTTTATCCATCAAGTCCAATCTGTGCCTTTAAACCTGACATATGTAAATGAGCTCTGTTCTGACTGGCTGTGTCTGATTGAAAAAGCAGGCTGAAACATTCCTTATACCTTCAGTGTGAGTGGGCGGGGCTAAACCGCTGTAGGGTTTGATTGGTCTTTTTCACGACATCACAAAACAATGAATTCCAAATTTTATATACGGACTGTGCGACTGGAGAAGGAGCGCTAAATTCTGAGAGAGGCTTCTATATATACATACACAGACCCCATGGACCCTCACAGAGCAGGTACTGTTTGGGTGGTGGGTCATTCTCAGCACTGCAGTAACACTGACGTGGTGGTGGTGTGTTAGTGTGTGTTGTGCTGGTCTGAGTGGATCAGACACAGCAGTGCTGCTGGAGTTTTTAAACACCTCAGTGTCGCTGCTGGACTGAGAATCGTCCACCAACCAAAAATATCCAGCCAACAGCGTCCTGTGGGCAGCGTCCTGTGGGCAGCGTCCTGTGGGCAGCGTCCTGTGACCACTGATGAAGGACGAGAGGATGACCAACACAAACTGTGCAGCAGCAGATGAGCTGTCGTCTCTGACTTTACATCTACAAGGTGGACCCACAAGGTAGGAGTGTCTAATAGAGTGGACAGTGAGTGGACACAGTGTTTAAAAACTCCAGCAGCAGTGCTGTGTCTGATCCACTCGTACCAGCACAACACACTAACACACCACCATCACATCAGTGTTACTGCAGTGCTGAGAATGACCCACCACCCAAACAGTACCTGCTCTGTGAGGGTCCGTGGGGGTCCTGACCACTGAAGAACAGGGTAACAGAGTATCAGAGAAACAGATGGACTACAGTCTGTAACTAGGAGGTGGTCATGCCTGATGGGTATATGTATATATATATATATATAGTGGCGGTGGAGAGATGGAGCCACCCCCCACACAGGTGCTGTAGCTCAGTTTCAGGGTGTTAGCGATCTTCTTATAGCCCAGGCGTCTTCGTGGAGAGCAGCAGTTCTGTTTCTCACATCCTCAGAGATTCTTTACCATGAGGTGCCGTGTTGAATATCCAGTGGCCAGTGTGAGCGAACTGGACCCAAAACACCAAATTTAACAGCCCTGCTCTCCATTCACACTCTAACGAGTCACACGACACCAGGGAGGGACGACGACACGACTGGGCACAATCTGGACACGTCCACTGTGAGGTGGACTCACTTGTGCTGCCAGCTGTTTAGACATTAATGTCTGTGTGTTGTTCTTTTCAGAGGTCAGTAAATCTGCTCTGCTGTACAAGCTGCACACTGACCACTTTAACTTATATCAGAGTTTCAGCTCTACAGCGACGTCCCATCAGAAGATAGAATATCTGCAGGAACGTGAGGGGGGCGCTCACTTTAGTGAGATACTGTGTATGCATTATCAATGCCGTTATCTTTTGGGGTTCCTGGTCCTGCCTCTCCTTGCACAGGGATTTCTCCAGAGTATTTAGATGATATTATGCACTGTAGAAGGTGAAATATGTAAAACCCTTCAAATCGCTGAGAAATATTACTGTTATACCGCAGAAGTGGTCAGGACCCCTCCTTGCTCATAAAGGACTCCTCTGCTTCACCTGTTCACGCTGTTCTCTCTGAACATCTCCCAGTGCTCCTCGTCTTAAATGACTCCTGTCCCAAATTCTGGTACAAGTTGCACTGTTTTGTTCACATAAACATGAGAGTAGGTTTATAAATCACTGCTTTCTGCTTTCATTTGCATTCCACCTACTGTCCCCACCTGAGTTCGCAGAAGGCAACATGCAGTCATTGTGGAGGAGTGAGGTGACTTTCTCTTCATTTTTAATGACTCGTACGTCAGAAAGCTTTAAGGCTGATATCTAATTAAGAAAGGAGCGCAGTAATATGAATAATAAACACCCGAGTCCGAAAGATGTGGAGATACAGAGGGCCGGAATTGCGCCAATGCCTCAAAAATAATGGGGCAGTCGTGGGCTGGAGGTTAGGGATCTGGCCCTGTGACCGGAAGGTCGCCGGTTCGATCCCCAGGGCCGACCTCCAGACGCCTAACCCCCAACTGCTCCCCGGGCGCCGTGTATAGGGCTGCCCACCACTCAGGTCAAGTGTGCTCACTGCCCCCTAGTGTGTGTGTTCACTAGTGTGTATGTGGTGTTTCACTGCACTGATGGGTTAAATGCGGAGGTGGAATTTCCCTGTTTGTGGGATCAAAAAGTATCACTTAATATTCTCACCAGAAGGCGTAAAATAGCAAGAGCCCAGGTGTGTTGACAGTGTGCAGAATACTAATACATTTTTATATATTTTATATTTTCATAATGCAGTTACTGCTTCTTTTAGTCCTAATCATGTGCTAATCAACACCTTGCAGTCACAAAAGCCACCAAACCTACAGGATTCTGTTAACAATGGGCAGTTTAAGTGCTGGTGGAGTGAATGGAAGCGCTGCATGGATAAAGTCAAATGAATAGAAGTCATTTTTTCATTGATATCTGCCGGCAGCCTGTCTTTGATTGAGTCTTTCACATCTTTTCTCGTGCTCTGTCCTCCGTTCTGTTCTGTTCTCTTCTCTTCCTCCAGACGTGTAATTATAGTAGGCGTTCTGACATTTCCCCACAGACTGGAATTCAGCTCCAGATCCGCTCGGCTCCGAGCGCCGGGTCCAACGGCAGAAGCGCACAGGTGGGTGTGCAGGGACGGGGTGCCATTAAATACCAACACGGAGTGACTCACGCTCCACAGACAGCTGCCATTGTCAGCTTCGCCGCACGACCTCCACACTTCAGAGGAGATGAGTCACCTACGCACAGAACCAGGCCGAGAGAAAGAGCGAGAAAAGCACCGAACATGAATGAGTTCACCTGCAGTTTACAACCAAACTTCCAGATCAAAGCGATTCAGGCCTCGGCGACGAGAACGTTCACGCTGATTTCTCACTGAGCTGCTTTCTGAAGGCAGGACAGGACAAACTCCTCTAAGATCCGTAGCCGGTCTTCCAAAATCGGGGAACAATGTCACCGTCTGGACTCTGGAGCACCTGCAGGTGAATATAACTGCACGTGCTGCACTTTTCACTACGCATGTGAGACTAATACAGAAAATTTGCAGCAAATCTGCGCATTAAATGAGCCTTTTGCACAGGTGCCACACAGAAATCTGTTATATGGCCACAATCGGGCTTATACACTGACCGGCCATAACAGTCTGACCACCTGCTCGTCTCTGCACTCACTGTCCACTTCATCAGCTCCACTGACCGTATAGCTGCACTCTGTAGTTCTACAGTTACAGACTGTAGTCCATCTGTTTCTCTGATACTCTGTTACCCTGTTCTTCAGTGGTCAGGACCCCCATGGACCCTCACAGGGCAGGTACTGTTTGGGTGGTGGATCATTCTCAGCACTGCAGTGACACTGACGTGGTGGTGGTGTGTTAGTGTATGTTGTGCTGGTGCGAGTGGATCAGATACAGCAGTGCTGCTGGAGTTTTTAAACACTGTGTCCACTCACTGTCCACTCTATTAGACACTCCTACCTCGTCGGTCCACCTTGTAGATGTAAAGTCAGAGATGACAGCTCATCTGCTGCTGCACAGTTTGTGTTGGTCATCCACTAGTCCTTCATCAGTAGTCACAGGACGCCGCCCACAGGACGCCGCCCACAGGACTCTGCCCACAGGACGCCGCCCACAGGACGCTGCCCACAGGACACTGCTGGCTGGATATTTTTGGTTAATGGACTATTCTCAGTCCAGCAGTGACACTGAGGTGTTTTACAGTCTGTAACTGTAGAACTACAGAGTGCAGCTATACAGTAAGTGGAGCTGATAAAGTGGACAGTGAGGGCAGAAACGAGGTGGTCAGACTGTTACGCCTGATCAGTTTATTCTAAATAATCTAAAATATACATACATGTTGCAAATAATAGACAAATATGGACGATAAATGGATAATACATATACGCTCTATGGACAAAAGTATTGGGACACCCCTCTTAATCATTGGCCTCCGGGGTTTCATTCAGTCTCATTGGTACAGGTGTATAGTATCAGCACCCAGCCCTGCAGCCTGCCTGCACACACACCAGTGGAAGAATGGGTGGCTCTAAAGAGATCCCTGAATTCGAGCGTGGTGCTGTAACAGGACGCCGATGCTCTGCTGACTCAATAACTGCAAGATCAAACCTCCTCTGGCATCAACATCATCACTAAAACTGCACCGGGAGCTTCACAGCTGCACGCAGCCGTATATCACCAAGCGCAACGCCAGGCGTCGGTGGAGGAAAAGTACACTTAAAGCTCACTTTATTAACTGAACTATATCTGAGGTTAAACTAAAGTCTGGGTTTGGCGAATGCCAGGAGGACGTTACCTGCCTGACTGCCCTGTGCCAGCTGTAAAGTTTGGTGGAGGAGGGATGATGATATGGGCTGTTTTTCAGGGGTTGGTCTAGAACCCTGAGTTCCAGTGAAGGGAATCCTAATGCATCAGCAGAACCAGACATTCTGGACAACTGTATGCTTCCAGCTTTCTGGGAACAGTTTGGGGTAGAACCTTTTCTGTTCCAGCGTGACTGAGATCCAGTGACCAAAGCAGCTCGATAAAAGTCAGGCTGGGTGAGTTTGGGTTGGAAGAACCTGACCGACCCTCACAGAACCCTGACCTCAACCCCATGAAACACCTTTGGGATGAACCAGAATGGAGACTGACCTCACAGATGCTCTTCTGGATGAACGGGCAGAAATTCCCACGGACAAACTCAAACATCTTGTAGAAGCTTCCCAGAAGAGTTACAATGTCAAGCTTGTAACAATGGAAGAACGCTTTTTGGTGCTATTGAGAACCACACACAGCACATTCTCCATCCGTCTGAAGAACAGTTTCACCAAGCAAAGAACCATTTAAGCATGGTTCTATACAGAATTCATAGCTCTACATGGAACCATTGCCTTTACTGAGGAACCCTTGAAGAGCCATCTTTTTAAGTGCACTCTTACCAAAAAGGGTTCTGCTATTGCTGCCAAGCTTGTATGATTCTCCATCACCATGAAGAACCATGTAAGCATGTATAGTTCTATGCAGAACCATTGGCTTTACTGAAGAACCATACTTTAAGTGCACCTTTAGCAAAAATGCGTCTATATAGTGCCAACAAGGGGCTTTTTGGCTTGTAACAATAGTGGAACTCTTTCTGGTGCTATATAGAACCCTTTTCAAAAAGGTTCTACGTAGAAACATCAACATTTTCTCCCTCAATCTGAAGAACCATTTCATGCCGCAAAGGGTTCTTTAAGTATTCAATGTTCCATACAGTACCATTGTCTTTAGAGTGTGTGTGTGTAGCTCCAGAGCCGAAGCCGAAGAAGCTGATCGACTACATGTGGAGTAAAAATGGGAAAATTATCCCATTATATCCCAGATTCTAATCTGATGAATTCCTGGTGGTTGTGGGGAAACTGAACCTCGTGTGCTGAGGTGCTTCACAGATGAAGGGAACCGGTTTTAGTCCGTCTCTGAATCCTGAGAAAAAGGTGGCGTCAGTCTTTCACTCCTCCTGGCTGGTATTTCAGGCGTGAGGGTGCAGGGAATGTTAAGTGGTGTAACAGAAGGATGGAGGGCGGCAGCTCCGAGCGTTCCACACGCTCCGGGCTGTTCCATATGGCCCTGGAGCGGCTGCGGCCCACTCACCGCTCAGAGCACCCGGAGCTCGTACTACACACACTCGCCCATTCATTACCACTGCTCAGCTCCACTGAGCGGCCGGCCCAGCAGAAACCACCCCTCACTGCTGCAGCCGGCGGCCACTTTATCAGAAACGCCGACCACGCACTCCGAAAAAACACGGTTCTCCAGACGGATAATGAACGTGGTGTAGGTGGTTCTATATAGAAAAGGGTTTTTCTACTGTTAGGCGTACTGTCAGGTTTGTTACAAGAGCAGAACCCTTTTTGGTGCTATAAAGAACCATACCCAACACATTCTCCATCAATCTGAAGAACCATTTGACCATGCAAAGAACCCTTTAATCATGCAAAGGGTTCTTCGAGTGTTTAAAGAACCATTTTCTTTACTGAAGAACCCTTGAACCATCAATTTCATGTGTGTATATAGCACCAAATATGGTTCTTCTATCATTATGATGTCAAGCCTGCAACAATAGCAGAACCTTTTTTGGTGCTATATAGAACTGTAGACAACACATTCTCCATCAACCTGATGAACCACTTCACCATGCATAGAACCCTTTGATCATGCAAATGGTTCTTTGAGTGTTTATGGTTCTAGATGGAACTATTTTCTTTACAAAAGAACCCTTGAAGAACCATCATTTTCAGGTGCATATAGCACCAAAATGGTTCTTCTACCATTACGATGTCAAGCCTGTAACAACAGAAGAACCCATTTTTGGTGCTATACAGAACACATTCTCTATCAAGCTGAAGACCCATTTCACCATGCAAAGGGTTCTTTAAGCGTTCATGGTTCCATATAGAACCATTTTTACTAAAGAACCTTTGAAAAACGATGGCAAGCTTGTATTAGAAGAACCCTTTTGGTGCTATATAGAACCGTATGCAACACATTCTCCATCAATCTAAGACCATGCAAAGAACCCTTTAATCATGCAAAGGGTTCTTTGAGAGTTTATGTTTCTACGCAGAACCAGTTTTACTAAAGAACCTTCAAAGAACCACCTTTAAGGGTGTACAGGTGAACTATGTGGGTTTACTGCCCCGTCTATCAGGCCATTCATCATCAGACAGGGACCACCGCAGGACCACCGCAGACACTGGGACACTGACGGGGGGCAGTGGGTGGGGCTGGTGCTGCATTAGTGCATTTCTGACACGGCACAGAACTTTAACCCCTTCCTGGCCACTTTATCAGAAACACATTCACAGGAACATTTTGGACCAAAACTCTAAGCACCTCCAATCGGCCGGTCAGTTTCACTCGGGTTTAAACTGTAAATCATCCTAAAGTGACCGTTGCTGTTTCAACTCTGTTAATATTGCCGAGACATTGCTTTACATCTTATATTTCACTTTTATTTCCATCCATCCTCATTTTATCGTATTTATTAAACTGCTATACTGTTAGAACTTTAATGGCTTATTGATTTAATATTCATTTCACTGCTGTGCTTATTATGACCTGTGAGGGTCTTTCTCAGTGAGCTCGACTGATTGAAACACGTCCCCTGTAGCCATGAGTGGACGGAGTGATTCTCAGGCTCTGGAGAAACGATAAGAACGGGGCCCCCTGGTGTCCGATTTTAAAACTAGTACGACTGCGTCTTGAACCCGGTCGATAAGCGCAGCGTCTCTCACCGAGAGATTTAGGGGGCTCCACGTTTTCCTTGTACTCTATTTTCGTCCCTTATAAGGTCCACTTCTAAACTTTTCTGTACCAGAAACAGTCCTAATTGTATTTGACTTCTCTTTAACGCCTTTGGGACAGAACTCTGCTCCGTTTCGTCTGCACTTCACTCAAAGATTCAACCTGCTGTCGTCGCTTGACGCTGGTTCGACTGCTAAGCCTGGTATTATTTATAGTTGGTAAAATAAGACGAATTTTAACGGTTTGTTGAAGGAAAATAAAAGAATCAAACGAACTAAAAAATGCGAGAAGACTCTCGACTTTTAACGGTAAGACTCGTGGAGAAAGCTTCCCAAAGGCCTTCGGACAACTCACACGGATTCAGGGCTTGTCCACATAACTAACCCTCAGTAAGGATGGGGCGTCTAACTTATGGATCATTATATCCAATTATGGAACCATATGGAACCATTATCTCCAAGTCCGATCTGCATCTTTTTTTAAAAAAGACATTGTACCAGGTACATCCTGGCACATCCTGGCACATCCTGGCACATCCTAGCACATCCTGGCACATCCTGGCACATCCTAGCACATCCTGGCACATCCTGGCACATCCTGGCACATCCTGGCACATCCTGGCACATCCTGGCACATCCTGGCACATCCTAGCACATCCTGGCACGATTGCTGGTGTTTTTCCATCTTGGCCGTTCGTCCTTGAGAAGTTCATAAGTTCACTCGACCCTAAAAAGTGTTTTTCTTCCCTCTTACGCCCAAAGGAAGCTTGTTTTAAGGCACTTGTTCCAATATGCTAGGCCATATTGTACTTTATTGATGTTTTATCCTGCATAACAAGATATTTTAATTTTGGGAATCTTTAATTTACATCACTGCCTTCTTTATACGGACACCGTTTCGCCTTTCCACCATAAACACGGCGTTTTACTGAGTACCGCACCTTACAGCTGGTCCTGTATCTGTAAAATATTTTATTTTCATAACAGAGTCAAAATACAGCATTTCTTAACAGTCCGAAACGTGTATGATACTAGATAAGAGCGTTAGAGACACTAATCTGGTTTGAATGAAGGACAGAACGTTCTAGCACACAAGGGAATAAGAAGTAGATAAACATGATGAGCCAGATTCATTCACAAAGCAGGATTTTTCATTTATCCGGATAAACTGTCGAAGTGGACTTTAAACTGAGAAAGTGCTTCGTGTTTCTGGGAATGGGATGAGCCTGGATCTGGAAAACTGTATGAATGTGTACAGTCACATGCAAAAGCCCCACCAAATGACATGTTTACATGCATCTCACTCTCCCAACAGAACTCGGAGAACTTTAGAGCACAATTCCTATTTATTTAAACATATTGGAGAAGATAAAACACATATGCCGTAACTTTTCCACAAGCCACATTGTGTTTATCTCTTTTCCGAAATGTTAAATTCAGCAAATAGACAGGAACTGTGCACTGAACGCATTCCCCTATTTCTGACAAACCGACAAAACATGGAATTTGACTGACGCAAACTTTTACATGCGACTGTACATCAGAGGAAACAAGAGAGCCAGACGGGAACATCCTGAACATCCTCCTCCTTCACTGCTTCTAAACGTCTGTGGCACCGGAACAGAGCCGAGCTGTTTCGTCAAACGGTAAATCCTCAGAAATCCCTGCGCTGATCCGCTCTCGTCACGCCGCAGCTGAAGTTGCGTCGGCTGCAGCTGCTTCGGGCAGAACGGTTTGTTTGTACTGGCGCCACTTCAGCTCTGCTGCCCAAAGCCAATCAAACTGCAGCAGGCTGACTGTGACTCCTAGGTCCTCAGAAAGCTCGGCGTTCAGAGGTCAAGGCCCGAGGCGCAGCTTCCTGACCCGTTCGTCGTCTTGCCCTCACTGTGATTTCCTGTTTCGCACCTGCACCACCTTCTTCCTCTCGGTCAGGAAGCTGGAGAACGACGTGCTCTCTTTGCTCTCCTCCGTAACTGCGGGGAAGAGGAAATGGAGAGAGTTAAAGGAGCTCGGACCAAACTTAAGAACTCGGCCACCGTCACGTCGGTCATCAAGGTGTCATCCGACAGCGATGCTGCAGTGGAATTCCGAGCTGCTGCGATCGCGTCGCTTTACTTTTATTTGTGATTTATTTCTTGTTATTTTCCATTTAAAGAACACCTGAGCCGCTTTTCCACTGGCTTGACTTGACTGGCTTTTTTTGGTTGTCCACCAGGCAAATCTGGTACCTGGTACTTGACCTCCGTCAGGTCAAGTCAAGAGGCTTTTATTGTCGTCATTCCATCCGTGTGCAAGAGCACAGTGGAGCGAATTTACGTTCCTCCAGGAATGACACGGAGCAACACGGAACAAAAACGGACAGTACAAAGTGCGAAAAAAACGAAGCTAGAAACAAAAACAATAAATCCGATAAATAAACAGCCGTCAGGCAGCGCAGAGACGGGACAGCGCAGAGACGGGACAGCGAAGAGACGGGACAGCGCAGAGACGGGACAGCGCAGAGACGGGACAGCGAAGAGACGGGACAGCGAAGAGACGGGACAGCGCAGAGACGGGACAGCGCAGAGACGGGACAGCGCAGAGACGGGACAGCGAAGAGACGGGACAGCGCAGAGACGGGACAGCGAAGAGACGGGACAGCGCAGAGACGGGACAGCGCAGAGACGGGACAGCGAAGAGACGGGACAGCGAAGAGACGGGACAGCGAAGAGACGGGACAGCGCAGAGACGGGACAGCGCAGAGACGGGACAGCGAAGAGACGGGACAGCGAAGAGACGGGACAGCGAAGAGACGGGACAGCGAAGAGACGGGACAGCGCAGAGACGGGACAGCGCAGAGACGGGACAGCGCAGAGACGGGACAGCGCAGCGCCCACACGGCCGACGGAACCAAATGTGTCTCCTTCACGTCACAGCAGTTTTATGCCGTGTCGCTATGATGACCAGCGATGTGGAAGGGGCTCCACATCCGCAGTGGAAAATTAGTAGCTGGTACCAAAAGAAGAGTCGAGTCGACTCGAGTCGGTCCACGCAGGGGGAAAGGCAAGACGGCTGCAGCATTACAGAAAACGTTCTCCCGTTAGAACGCCTGGGGTTCTCTCAGGGCGAGCGTATTTGTGGGCGGGGCCTATATTCTTGAAAGGTTGGAACTGTTCCTCTCCGTTAAGAGAGCAGCGTAGGAGGGAACAGGAAAGAATAATTCAATAAATAAACAAATAAATAAAGCCACCAACAAAACAGCAGAATAACCTCCATTCAGCAGCTTAGCGCGGCTTTTCAGCAGCGTCTTCCATCACCGCCTACAGGAACCTGCTGCTCCAGCCTCCCTCGTCTGCCTGCAGCCAAAGCCAGGCTGCCTCCCACCGATACAGCGCCTACTGGAGCTGCAGCCGTCTCCACGCCGGCATGCTGAGGGCATCCCGACCACCAGACTGCAGTCACTCTTCCAGCAGGCAGAGTTAGTAGCCTAACTGCTAAATTCCTCTATTTTTGTATGATCATTAATGAAATTGATGTTATTTTACTTATATTTTTAAAGGTAAGTGATACTTTTTTAAATCCCACAAACGGGGAAATTCCACCTCCGCATTTAACCCATCCGTGAAGTGCCCGGAGCGGTGGGCAGGCCTATCCACGGCGCCCGGGGAGCAGTTGGGGGTCAGGGGTTCTTGCTCAAGGACACCTCAGTCATGTGTTGTCAGCACTGGGGATCGAACCGGCGACCTTCCGGTCACAGGGCCGGTTCCCTGACCTCCAGCCCACGACTGCCCCCAAGGGAAGGCTTAACTCTCCCCACTAACTTGGGCATTAATCACGTCTTTGTATGGCTGTGCAGGACACGGACGGCTGCTGCCGGCTGAAGACTAACACAAGGGAAGAAGTTAAAGATTCTAACGCCTAAACAGGTCATGGGTTCGTCGGTGGGCCCAAAGTTTATTATGCACTTCTCTAATCTAAGAATAACCCGATCAGTTCGCACTGAAGTCCCTGTAGTTACGGAATAATAATTCTTTTATATAATAAGCTTGGGATTTTAAGGGGTTCTATGGCTTTATATGATAAGCAATACACTAATCATGAGAGGAGAACAACTCCATTCCAAGATTATTTAATTGACAATAATTAGATAATTAACATAATGAAAATGCCCCTGCGTGGCAGGAAAAAAAACCCCAAGGAAAACACGGATCTACGGTAGATCCGTCCAAAGCAGCCTCATTCCCAGCATGCACGGTTTTGATTTAATAACGGCCATAAACGATACAGCTCATGAAATAAAGTAGCGTGTCGTTCATCCGTTCACGGCGCAAAATAAAAATCAGCAAGTTTCTCCGGCGTGGGAGCGAGGAGCGGGAGACAGAAGACCTGGAGCGGAGTGGTTACAGAAGGCTTTTAGTGAGGATCGGAAAACGTCTGTTCACGTGCTCAAGCAGCCACAACCCACAACGATGTCCTCAACAAGCAAAACCCGCACAGCCGCGAGGCTTTTCAACACCGCAGATCTGAAGACCAGCCCTGACAGCGCTGCTGCTGCTGCGCACTGACGGTTACCTTGGTGATCAATGTCATCTGTGTCACTGCCCATTTCCTCTTCTTCCTCTTCGTCCACTTCAGGGTTCCCGCGGGTGAAGATAAGGTCACTCGGGCCGCTGATGTCCGACGGTTCTGCAGAAGCAATACAAGAACATGTAAGAAAAGCCAGGAAGAAAACACCTCAACTAGAACTGCAAACCTAAAAGGGGGGAAACGGAGACGGAGAAGGAATTTAAAACGTCCACAATCAAAGTCTTCAATAAAAAATGAAAACAGCAGAAAACTCATTGTGGGTGTGATTAAAACAACAGAAGCTCAGACTAAACGGCGCGATTTCACCTTTAGAGGGCGGAGCTGAGCGGCGTTTGTTTATTTGATGGTCGTTAATGACGCCTTTAGAGGGCGGAGCTGAGCGGCGTTTGTTTATTTGATGGTGTTAATGACGTCTTTAGAGGGCGGAGCTGAGCGGCGTTTGTTTATTTGATGGTCGTTAATGACGTCTTTAGAGGGCGGAGCTGAGCGGCGTGTGTTTATTTGATGGTTGTTAATGACGTCTTTAGAGGGCGGAGCTGAGCGCCGTTTGTTTATTTGATGGTCGTTAATGACGTCTTTAGAGGGCGGAGCTGAGTGGCGTTTGTTTATTTGATGGTCGTTAATGACGTCTTTAGAGGGCGGAGCTGAGCGGCGTGTGTTTATTTGATGGTTGTTAATGACGTCTTTAGAGGGCGGAGCTGAGCGCCGTTTGTTTATTTGATGGTCGTTAATGACGTCTTTAGAGGGCGGAGCTGAGCGGCGTTTGTTTATTTGATGGTCGTTAATGACGTCTTTAGAGGGCGGAGCTGAGAGGCGTTTGTTTATTTGATGGTCGTTAATGACGTCTTTAGGGGGCGGAGCTGAGAGGCGTTTGTTTATTTGATGGTCGTTAATGACGTCTTTAGGGGGCGGAGCTGAGAGGCGTTTGTTTATTTGATGGTCGTTAATGACGTCTTTAGAGGGCGGAGCTGAGCGGCGTTTGTTTATTTGATGGTCGTTAATGACGCCTTTAGAGGGCGGAGCTGAGCGGCGTTTGTTTATTTGATGGTCGTTAATGACGTCTTTAGAGGGCGGAGCTGAGCGGCGTTTGTTTATTTGATGGTCGTTAATGACGTCTTTAGAGGGCGGAGCTGAGCGGCGTTTGTTTATTTGATGGTCGTTAATGACGTCTTTAGAGGGCGGAGCTGAGCGGCGTTTGTTTATCCAGGTGAGGATAAAGTCACCACACACATCACCGCTTACAAATGCAACCAGTTATAAATTAACATGATTCATTTCTTTGCTCTTAAATTAGTTGAGAGCACAAATTAATTCAGTTATTTTCTCGCAACTGATGAGTAATTCGGCCTTTTTCTCTGCTCACGACTGGACCGGCTCTAATTAAAGCACAGAGAGCTGAG
Source organism: Pygocentrus nattereri (assembly GCF_015220715.1). Taxonomy (NCBI): domain Eukaryota; kingdom Metazoa; phylum Chordata; class Actinopteri; order Characiformes; family Serrasalmidae; genus Pygocentrus; species Pygocentrus nattereri. The sequence goes on along the minus strand of NC_051220.1, from coordinate 43,622,465 downwards.
GGGCTCGTGAAGGAGTCCATTAAGAGAACAGGACTCTATTCATGCTCAGATCGTTTCTGCACAGAGGCCAATCAGGCCGCAGTACTGAGTCCGAGTGCATGTTGTGTCGGTTTCCTGAATCACAGTACCTGGCTCCACGGGCGTTTCCATAGAAACTTCGCCCATGTCTTTCCGGAGGCGCTCCAGCTGTTCCTGCTGTTTCTTAGTCTGAGCCTCGGCCTGGGAGCAAGAAAGGAAATTAAAAGGCTTCGCATCAAACAAAGCCCACGTCACCAACATCCTCCAAAAGTCTCTACCGGTCAGTCGTAGCTTTTCCCCCAAAAAAGGTTTTTCTCAATAAAGAGAAATGAGTCAGCAACGAAAGCAGCTAAACGACAAACTCGCAGATCACTTAAAATGCCCTGTAAGAGGGGCTCTCAAATCCAGGCTTCTGGTCCTGGATTTGGTCAGCACTGTAAGCCATAGTTAACTGTTTATGTTTACGGCTTCTACTGTTTCACAGTCACTCTGACAGACTGTAATACACTACAGGAAGCGTAGGGGGCGATACGGCTTCTACTGTTTCATTTAAAAAGCTCTATAATGTTCATATGATCCACACAGTCGCTCTGACAGACTGTAATACACTACAGGAAGCGTAGGGGGCGATACGGCTTCTACTGTTTCATTTAAAAAGCTCTATAATGTTCATATGATCCACACAGTCCCTCTGACAGACTGTAATACACTACAGGAAGCGTAGGGGGCGATACGGCTTCTACTGTTTCATTTAAAAAGCTCTATAATGTTCATATGATCCACACAGTCGCTCTGACAGACCGTAATACACTACAGGAAGCGTAGGGGGCGATACGGCTTCTACTGTTTCATTTAAAAAGCTCTATAATGTTCATATGATCCACACAGTCGCTCTGACAGACTGTAATACACTACAGGAAGCGTAGGGGGCGATACGGCTTCTACTGTTTCATTTAAAAAGCTCTATAATGTTCATATGATCCACACAGTCGCTCTGACAGACTGTAATACACTACAGGAAGCGTAGGGGGCGATACGGCTTCTACTGTTTCATTTAAAAAGCTCTATAATGTTCATATGATCCACACAGTCGCTCTGACAGACTGTAATACACTACAGGAAGCGTAGGGGGCGATACAGCTTCTACTGTTTCATTTAAAAAGCTCTATAATGTTCATATGATCCACACAGTCGCTCTGACAGACTGTAATACACTACAGGAAGCGTAGGGGGCGATACGGCTTCTACTGTTTCATTTAAAAAGCTCTATAATGTTCATATGATCCACACAGTCGCTCTGACAGACTGTAATACACTACAGGAAGCGTAGGGGGCGATACGGCTTCTACTGTTTCATTTAAAAAGCTCTATAATGTTCATATGATCCACACAGTCGCTCTGACGGACTGTAATACACTACAGGAGGCGTAGGGGGCGATACGGCTTCTACTGTTTCATTTCTGAGGGAGGCAGGCTGTGATGGACGTTTCTGACTGCAGCCCACCAGCGCATTACTCACCAGCTCTTTGTGCAGCCGCTCATATTCAGGGCGATATTCTCTGAATAAAGAGGAAAAAAGGAGCAAAAACAAATCAATTATTAATGAAATATGTGCAAACTCACCCAAACTAAAGTTTCCTCCTATATTTAAGCAGTAAGTAGTCACACTTTCTGCAACATCTCACTGTTACAGTAACTACTTAAGTGAATCCAAATTTCTAAAGAGGCCTCTGAGTGGATGAAAAACTTACGCTTCATATTCCTTCGCAGCATCAGCGACATGAACGAACAGCTCGTCCAGTCCGGAACCCGTTACAGCCGACACACCCACAACCTGCACACACGGATCCGGACGGAAAGAGATCAATTAAAAAACGGCTGATATTGTCTGAACATGGATCAAAGTATAACTTCTGACCACTAACTGACCATCATGACTCGTTAACTGGAACGCTTAAAAACAAGGACAGAACCCGTCAAAATATCAGTTCTAAAAACGGAAAGTTCTGATTGAGAGATTAAAAGGTGCTCCATGTGTGGAGCGTGGAACCAAGGACTGGTGGGAGGAACCAGGCATCAGTGAGTACATGGCAGAGAAATGACTGTCTTCATAAAGAAGGACCCGGTCCTAGAACCTGACTGGCTGAGCAGCGTCTGAAGTTGCTGTAAAATCCACGATTTAAACACACCGACCACTGAACTCTGCGCCACTGCGTCAGCACCAAAAGCCCTGCTGTTAATGAATACCCTGCGATTCTAACGCCGCCCGCGTCGAGCACCAAGCGCACTAATGAGGTACAATCCCATTTTATTTATACTGAGGGGCTGAAAACTTCTTTTCTTATCTAGAACCGGGCTGGTCAGCTCACTAACAGGCTTGCAGACATGCTAAACAACTATGATTAATATCACAGGCTTGAATTAAAGAACTTACGGTGTGATTTACTGAAACCACAGTATAAAAGTTTAATGTCACTTGAATGTCTAAGGCTTCGTTTCCACAGCAGGTAAAAGAGGCCAGAATCTGATTTTCCCACTAAATCGGATGTTTTTGTTTGGCTGGTCACATTATCTTTTAAATGTGACCTGTAGGCTTCATCAGTCTGAACAGATCAGCTCTTAAACTCATCCAGGGTAAACAATCACGACTGCCAGCGAACGCCAGTCGCTCCCGGAGGATCAGCTTCATCTTCTGCCGCAGACCGGATACGGATGGGATTTGAGTAGCACGTATAAAGATGAACCACAGATGAAGAAAGAGATCAGATTTGGGCCACTTTTCCCTGCTGAGTGAACGCAGCCTGACGTCATTAGATCTGTTCCGTCATCACTGCTCTAACGATGTGTTTATCGCAGAAGCTCCCACTGCCCTAATGCATGCAACACGGAGACTGGATATCTGGGCGTGAGCGTTAAGGTTCACCGGCTTACGCGCAGGTTTGTGTAGAACTCGTCCAGAACCAGGCTCATGGAGCGGGTCAGGTTACTGACGTACGACGTCTCCTGATTCAGAGCGTCCTGAAAGGCCTCGAAGTCCTGCATCCACTCCACCGCAAAACTGTGATCGATTATATCGGTCTGTGGGGGAGAGCGAGAGACAGGAGAGAGAGAGAGAGAGAGAGACAGGAGAGAGAGAGAGAGAGAGAGAGAGAGAGAGACAGGAGAGAGAGAGAGAGAGAGAGAGAGAGAGAGAGAGAGAGAGAGAGAGAGAGAGAGACAGGAGAGCGAAAGACAGGAGAGAGAGAGAGACAGGAGAGAGAGAGAGACAGGAGAGAGAGAGAGAGAGAGAGAGAGAGAGAGAGACAGGAGAGCGAAAGACAGGAGAGAGAGAGACAGGAGAGAGAGAGAGACAGGAGAGAGAGACACAGGAGAGAGAGAGACAGGAGAGCGAGAGAGAGACAGGAGAGAGAGAGAGAGACAGGAGAGAGAGAGAGAGCCAGGAGAGAGAGAGAGAGACAGGAGAGAGAGACAGGAGAGAGAGAAACAGGAGAGAGAGAGAGACAGGAGAGAGAGAGAGACAGGAGAGAGAGAGACAGGAGAGAGAGAGTCAGGAGAGAGAGAGAGAGACAGGAGAGAGAGAGAGACAGGAGAGAGAGAGAGAGAGACAGGAGAGAGTGAGAGAGAGACACAGGAGAGAGAGACAGGAGAGAGAGAGACACAAACACTTAAACTCTCATTAATCAGCAGCCATTAAAGAAACAGAGGTGGACGGAGCAGCTCGCATCCACACGGAATAAAACTAACCATAGCTGGACAAAATTACGACTCCAGTTAAAACAAAAGTACTTTCCAAAAAAAAAAAAACTATTACAGCGGCATCAGGTGGAAAAACCGCCTTTAAAAGGGAACTCAACTGATTTCCACATGATTCAGTGTTCGGGCTGTAAACACCTCAGAGAGTCATTCAGAGTGATTAAAACAAACAAACAAACAAACAAAAAGCATTTTAAGCTTAAAACCTTCTGACAAAACGTCTTGCATTAAACGCTTCAGACGTCTGGTTCCCATCAGCAGCACTGAACTTCTCTGACTCTGTATGTTTCCTTTAAACAGAGCACGTGACATCAAGCCACTCTGAAAGCCTCTGATTAAACCTCAGCACTGAAATCAGGGCTGAAAGAAGTTGTTATGTCAAAATTTAACAGCAGTTTTAAAATCACAAGATCTGCAATTTAATAAAATAAAATAAAATAATTAGCAGTTTTGACAGTGTAGCTTATCTTAAATTTTAATACGGGAACTTTAACTTCACAACCCAGAGCTCATGGACAGCCTGCAGATGAGCTAAACCAAACAGAGGCAAACAAACCTCCATGTCTTGTGACATCACAACCACAGTGCCCTGGCAGCCTGGCTCAGTACATATAGGGGTCAAGCCTCCGGGCAAGTGTGCTCACTGCCCCCTAGTGTGTGTGTGTGTTCACTAGTGTGTATGTGGTGTTTCACTGCACTGATGGGTTAAATGCGGAGGTGAAATTTCCCCGTTGTGGGACTAATAAGCGTCTCTTAATCTTAATCTTAATTAATTACAGTCTTCATGGCAAAAAAGAGGCCTGGATTTTAATTTAGAGAAAATAATCTCAATTTAACCATTTAAACTCACAGAAACACACGTCTTTCCAGTCAAACAGACGGGGGACGTCATTTTAAACCCTCATAATAATTTCATTTTTCATTTTTATAAAATAACACAAAAGAGATTTTTGGCTTTCAGCAGTAAATCGTAAGCATATAGTGATACGTTTATTAATGTATTACTTTTATAATAAAATAAATAAATAAATAAACAAACAAACAAACACATACAATGGATGACTTGCCTTATAATTTGGTCTGGAAAATTCAGATAGAAAAACCAAAACATAGAATTCCTCTTCGATCAGAGGCGAGACTAAATCACAAATCAGTACAGATGATTTCAACAACAAAAGAGGATGAAATGAAATAAAATAAGAATAATATAATAATATAAATAAGAATATAAAAAATCTGACCGAGTACTAAAGAGTACTAAGCAGACTCCGCTACTCCTTTACTGGAGTGAAGGTAAAACTGTTACACTTTCACTCCGGAGAGAAGAAATCCAGCAATTATCCGGAGATAAATTGGAACCAATCGCTCGGCATGTGCATATTTCTGTATCAATGGCCACCAGATGACCTGAATATGACCTTACCTTGTTCATGACGACGATGAAGGGCAGTTTGGTTTTGTAGAGGATGCTGCAGAAAACACAACATAATACTGTCATACAGATAAATCCCCTCCTGTCAGTCTGACCGTCTCACTAAATCCCCGTTTTAGAAGCTTTAATCTGACGTGACATCAGAAACGATCAAATCAAATCAAATCACGGTTTTCGTCTCATCACATTTACAAACGGTGCGAATCTGAGAGTTTATTAAACTGCATATTCAGAGTCTAATGTGGACATGTTTTGTATTTAAGGTATTTAAGTACCAGAAGAGGGCAACACGGCACTTAAACACAAAAATATATACCTTAGAGTCCATCACTCCATCCATCCATCCATCCATCCGTCCATCCACCCATCCATCCATCCACCCATCCATCATCTTCCGCTTCTCCGGGGTTCGGGTCGCAGGGCCAGCATCGTAAGCAATGAGGCCCAGACCTCCCTTTCCCCAGCCACTTCCACTAGCTCCCTGGGGGGGGATTCCGAGGCGCTCCCAGGCCAGCTGGGCGATATAGTCACGCCAGCGTGTCCTGGGTCTTCCCCGGGGTCTCCTCTCAGGTGGACTTGCCTGTGACACCTCAGCTGGCTCCTCTCGACATGGAGAAGCAGCGGCTCTACTCCGAGTCCCTCCCGGATGACCGAACCTCTCACTATCTCTAAGGGAGAGTCCAGACACCCTGCGGAGGAAACTCATTTCGGCCAATCACTACAGACCTCCAAACTTCATGTGGCCTTCAGATCAGCTCAAGAACAGCGTAGAGAGCTTCATGGAATGGGTTTCCATGGCCGAGCAGCTGCATCCAAGCCTTACATCACCAAGCGCAATGCAAAGCGTGGAGTGCAGTGGAGTAAAGCGCCGCCACTGGACTCTAGAGCAGTGGAGACGTGTTCTCTGGAGTGACCAATCACGCTTCTCCGTCTGGAAATCCGATGGACGAGTCTGGGTTTGGCGGTTGCCAGGAGACGGTACTTGTCTGACTGCATTGTGCCGAGTGTAAAGTTTGGTGGAGGGGGGATCATGGTGTGGGGCTGTTTTTCAGGAGTTGGGCTCGGCCCCTCAGTTCCAGTGAAAGGAACTCTTAAAGCTTCAGCACCAAGAGATTCTGGACAATTTCACGCTCCCAACTTTGTGGGAACAGTTTGGGGACGGCCCCTTCCTGTTCCAACATGACTGCACACCAGTGCACAAAGCAGGTCCATAAAGACATGGATGAGCCAGTTTGGTGTGGAAGAACTTGACTGGCCTGCACAGAGTCCTGACCTCAACCCCATAGAACACCTTTGGGATGAATTAGAGCGGAGACTGTGAGCCAGGCCTTCTCGTCCAACATCAGTGTCTGACCTCACAAATGCGCTTCTGGAAGAATGGTCAGAAATTCCCATAAACACTCCTAACCCTTGTGGAAAGCCTTCTCAGAAGAGCTGGAGCTGTTCTAGCTGTATCTGATGTGTACCAACTCTACATATCATAGCTTTTATTTCAGAAAATATTACTGTACAAAAAAAGAGTCTAAGGTGTATATTTCTATATTTAAGTACCATGTAGCCCCTTTTGGTACTTAAATACATAAACATGTAGACTCTAAATATCAAATATCGTTAGACGTCAGTCTATACGTTCAGGTCAGAGTGAGTCTGTTGAGATGTGGATGAGGTGTAGATTCACAGGCCCGTAGGCCGATACGCCAGCAGTGCTGACGGCCCGGAGGGGGGACACTGTCTCAGAACCGGCTGGTCGATGCAGTGAATGCATTATATGATATAAGGACTATTTCTATTAATCTTCTATTCATAATAAAGTGATTATTTCTGCTGACCTGCAGGCGTACAGCATGTTGGACATGAACGTGACCGGATTCACACTGCGGGACGTGTCCATCACATACATCACCACGCAGGGAAAGGAGGAGGCCTGAAACACAACCACACAGAAATAAGGGGAAGCTCTCACTATGTGCGCCGCCCATCAAAAGTTTGGGGACACCCTGATTGGTCCTCCTCAACGAAGCAAGAAACAAATCAATGACTTGGACAAGCAATCATGAGAAATCAATACACCGGGGCTAAATTACTGAGAGACCTTTATACTTTCATTATTGGAAACCGCACTTCTGTTCAGCATCTACATCACGTTCGCGCTGTTTATCGGACTTTTCAGCAGAACCGGCCGTTATGCAGCGTCTCTCTCTCCTCTGGTTCAACAAACCCCCACAAACATAAACCGCAGTTAAAATAACCTGCTTTGACTTCCCGTCTCAGTCCAGCTGTAACGGAAGTCCCGTTCTGCCAGGCAGAGGAGAAAAAGAGCGTAAGTTCATCTCTCGCTCTGTTTCAGCAGCAGGACGTCAAAATATGAACTTAGTGTCTTAAAACAGGGACTCGCGCTTTTAAACGCTGACTTAGTATCTCAAAATAACACCTTAGCTTTCCGATATACCGCCTTACTTTCTCAGCATATCAACTTGGCATCTTTATAACCGCTAATGTACGTTTTTTATATATTCTACTATATTCAATTATTTTCTCACTGGGTCAAAACACTGACTTAGCAACTTATTACGCCATATTACTCCAAAATACCTTCTTTTCAAACAGCATCCATTCTTTCATACATTATCTCAAAACGCAAGGAAAATAAGTTTAAGAAACTAAGACAGTATTTAGAGAGAACAACTTATTTTGAGATACCAAGACAATTATGGGAGAATGTAAACGCCTTAAGACACAGAAACAATATTTTGAGAAAATAAATTATTATTGAGATTCTAAGATAAAAGGTTAAGAAAATAATTTATAAACAACAGTTATAAATAAACAACAACAACAACAACAACAACAAATAAAAACAAACCAAAAGAGGTGATTTTTCCTCCTCCGTCTCGTGGGAATGGGCTGAGATCCGTTTTAGATACTCAGGCTGGGAGAGACACGTGGCTTATTTTCCAGAGGAAAGAAATCGCAGTAAACAAACATGTAGGAAGTAAAGCGAGTAGAGCAGTAAAGAGCTCTGCCTTCGAATTCGGGGCCAATTTAGATTAAAAATTTCTCTTTAAATCTCTTTTGTAAATTATTTACCATTTTAATCACCACTAAATAAAACCCTGCTCGTTTACTGGATAACGTCATTCTGAAGAGTCTCCGACCTCTTCGCCACGGCGTCGGTGTAGATGAGTAAGATACGTACGAGGGCCTCTGTTATGATGGTTCCGGACGCTGACCAGGTAAACACCTCAATCTGACCCGGAGTGTCAATCAAAACATACCTGCGAAGATAAAGCAAACTTTACACGGCCCAACCCGACAAACCCCATGAGACTAAACCATAAAATGACCCTAATCCACTACGCAGGCACCAAACCTCCGCCTGACAGACACTCACTGATGGTTGTGCTGCTTCTTCTCAATGAACTTCATGACCTGACGGAGCAATGAGGAAGGAAACACGGTTAGACACCAATATATCCACTGACAGCTAACAAACAGTGCCACCTACAGGCTGCCTGTGGATTACCTGATCAAACCGGGTCGCAAACAAGTTCAAAGATGTGACGATTCCTCCGTTTGGGCCTAATCCGTATCTGTACCAGAGTCAAAGACTGGAAAGCACTGGAAAAGCGTTCAATCATCACCGAGATAAAACTACTTCTACATAATAAAATAAATGGTTAAAATGTAAACAAGCTGTGAATCGCTCTGTTCTAGATAATCTTACAGAGTCAGAGCTCCTCACAGTGGTGGTGATGGGAACCAGACGTCCCTCTAAAAGCTCCTCACAGTGGAGGTGATGGGAACCAGACGTCCCTCTAAAAGCTCCTACAGAAAGTTCCTACATGAGCTGGTTCTGAATTCACTGCCTGATGACTGAGACGCTGTTTTATGAGAGTTTAGAGAACTTCAACTCCATTCATGGTGGAGGGAGACATGCAGGGCGCTGTGCGGCAAAATAGTCCCCAAAGAAAACTCATTATTCCAGATTTTCCACTGTTTTCCATCATCAACATTCCATATAAGCTCAGAAGACTCGTGTAGGTTCTCTGGTGGTTCTGGATGGTAAATAAAGTGTCTATATCTGAGGACTGAATCTGAATCTCACGCCAAATCAGTTTTATTTTATCCATGATGATGATAATGTTCCTAAATGAAAATATTCCCTCAGAGACTGAACTGAGCTACAGCTGTTTATAATACCTGCCATATATATTTGTGTGCGTGTGTGTGTGTGTGTGTGTGAATGTGTGACCAGGAGCATTCGGGCAGAGGCACCACGGGTCAGTCTGAAAGCCCATGGCAGTTGAGGTGGTTTGCTGTTAAGTGCTGACCGTGTTTTGTCGTATTCGTGAGATTTGATTCTGATGGACGCTGAGATTTTCCCATTGGTCTGTTCTCTATCGGACACTTTATTTCAGCACCAATATAAACACACACGTATTCTCTACCGTCACCACACGCCGCTACCTGCGCCTCCTCATAGGCATTACTGCACTGCCCTTTGACCTCAGGACAGATTCTGTATAAACGCCTGAGGACAGATTTCTCTGTACTTATTCTTACTTCTCATATCGCACTGCCCTTATTATGATCACTGCCCTGTGTTGTGTGACTGATACTGGCTGCTAAACGTCCTAAGGGATCAATAAAGTACCTACCCACCAACGTGTCGTCGTCATGGCGATGTCTGGTTCCTATCACCACCACTGTAAAGACACCTGAACCATTTCACACCGAACCCTCTGAACCTCAGCTCAAAGAACACTGCAGGCGTTTTAAACGTGGCTGTTTTACTGCTGATCAAACCCAGAAAAACTACACACTGAAAACTATTACACACCGTTGTGGGGCAGTCGTGGGCTGGAGGTCAGGGATCTGGCCCTGTGACCTGAAGGTTGCCGGTTTGATCCCCAGGGCCGACGGTCCATGACTGAGGTGTCCTTGAGCAAGACACCTAACCTCCAACTGCTCCCCGGGCGCCGTGGATAGGGCTGCCCACCGCTCCGGGTGAGAGCGCTCACTGCCCCCTAGTGTGTGTGTATTCACTAGTGTGTATGTGGTGTTTCACTGCATGGACGGGTTAAATGCGGAGGTGGAATTTCCCCGTTGTGGGATTAAAAAAGTATCACTTAACTTAAACCTGACTACTTTTAGTACTGCCCGCTGAGCTCAGCCACGGGAGCAGAGCGGTCAGACCCCACGACCCCAAGGATACTGTTTCATCACTTCTTTGTAGTTCACGGTGTCTCTGATATCTGCAGATGGAAGAGAAGAGAGAGAACACTGCTTATTAAACTCAGTGAATCACGAGGCAGCGCACACATCCATCCGCCGTGACATCACATACAGCTGCTCTTCCATCGCTCCCATAACTCAATAAACGAAGTCATCTTACCGATATTGGCTGGAAAAGGGACCTCATGGACCGCAGGGTCGAGGTTAATGACGTAAGGAGGAGACTTCTTGGTGTGGAGGAAGGCGGTGAGTTGCTGGAAGGACAGAAGGTCAAACAAGGTTAATTCTAATAATCTAATCTACTGTAAACACTCAAATACTGTCGCGGCAGATTTGACATGTAGAGATGCTCTGCGCGCTGTGGAGCTGAGAGAACGCCACCGTTTCCCATCATCAGCATCCCAGATAAGCTCAGAAGACTCGTGTAGGTTCTCTGGTGGTTCTGGATGGTAAATAAAGTGTCTATATCTGTGTTGTAGTCATGGCGACGCCTGGTTCCCATCACCACCACTGTAAAGACGTCTGGACCACTTCACACCAAACCCACTGAGTGACCTCACATCCCCAAGGCTGGGGGGATGCTGGGGGGATTGTGGAGGGCGGGTGGGGTTTCCCAGTCCCGCGTATTCGAGCACAGAGCTGCAGGTGGAGCTTCAGGGCGCTGTGGCGTCCGTGCTTGTATTTTATGTGTATGTACGAGACTAAAGTCGGCTACTTCATTCCAATTGTCCGTTCCACCTTAAATGGCTCGGTAGTTACCGCGCGGCGCCCCCGCGGCAGAGCCCAACTGCGGCGCATTTAAGGTGGAGCGGAAAGTTGGACAGAGCGCTCCGGTTTACCTGAACAAAGGTGGTTTTTCCGGAGCCCGCCATGCCCAGCACTATCAGACACACCGGCTTCTCCTCCGGTTCTCCGTCTCTGAGCCCCGCGGACGCGTTCTCTCCTCCCGGTTCTCCTCCTCCGGGCTCCTTCCCCGCGGCTCCTCCACCCGCAGCAGCCATGCTGAACGCAAACACTCACAGTGCCACTGTCGTAAAAATGCCGTGAAGGTCTTAAGAGTCGATGCTGCCTTTATCCGCTAGAGGGAGACAAAACTCCACTGGCGTGAGACCAACACGGTACCAGTGCGCCACTCCCAGGTGTGGACAGTAAAGAGTCTTAAGAAAGAAAATCTTCTTAAATGTGTTTTTCTCAACTTCATTTGTAAGAAAATTGTTAGTAAAAATGTTTTTTTGTTATATATGTTTATTGTTACTTTTGGGAGTTTAACTGGGACCTTGAGTTCACTACTTCGTTCCACCTCAAGTACCACATGTGAAGCGGATGACAATAAAGCCTCATCTCATCTCATCTCATCTCATTTAATCTCATCTCATCTCATCTCATCTCATCTCATCTCATCTCATCCTGTCTTATAAGCTGCTGGATCCACTACAAACCCGGCGGTGTGAGGGAGGCGGTGAAGTGGAAGGGAAGGAGAGGGTAATTCCAGTGTTTAGAATAGTCCACATATTCTGGTAAATGACCACTGACTGATGAACTTTCCTCGGCGTGGTCCAGATGCTTCCTTTAGCAGCTCTTCACTGAGACGGACGCTGAGAGATTAATGGGTGTTTACTGAGCCGCGCCTCACTCGGGCCTTTGAACGGCCGACCCGGACGCAGAAGAGGCCTGAAAATCTGTCACTCGGAGCCGCTTAGCGTTCACCACACATCCAAGCTGCTTTACAGGAAGATTTCCATATAAAACGTTTTCAGAGCTCATAACTCATAAACTATCAGCCAAGACGTGCTTGGCGTGGAGCTCCGAGGCTAATGTGGCTAACAAGTGATGGAAGCCAATACCCCACCAGTTAGCGTGGCGTTAGTCGCTGTGTGGAGGAGCTCGGTGTCTCTTCAAGGCTTGATTATGTGATTTCTGACACTGTAAGACTCACTCTGTAATATTTTTAAAGGAAAATACTACAAAGAAAACAAATCTAATGTTGAAACTAAGAAATTTTATTGGGTTTTTTTTTCTTAATATTTGCCCATTTTGAATTTGATGCCAGCAACATGTTCCAGTAAAGTCGGGACGGGTCTGTTTACCGCTGAGCTTCATCACCTCGTCTTTAACAGCTCTGTCAGTGTTTGGGAACTGAGGAGACGCTGCTGCAGCTCTGACAGTGAGATGTTTCCTGTTCTTGTCTGATTCAGGATTTCAGCTGATCGTCAGTTTCAGGGGTTTCATATTTTTTGTCAGATCTTTTGACAGATCTGGACTGCAGGCAGGTCAGTTTAGCACCCGGACTCTTTTAATACGGAGCAGTGCTGCTGTAATACATGCAGAATGTGGTTTTACATCGTCCTGCTGAAATAATCAAGGCCTTCCCTGAAAAAGACGTCGTCTGGACGGCAGCAGATGTTGCCAAAGCACGAATATATAGTTCAGCATTAATGACGCCTTCACAGATGAGCAGGTCACACAGGCCATCTGCACTAATGCCCCCCTATTTTCAATTCACTGGATATGTGACATCACAATAACCAACAAACATACACACATACGTCCGCCTATTCATCGTACAGCAGCTTAGCTCCGCCCATTCACACTGAAGTTATAAGGAGTGTTTCAGCTTGGACTGCTTTTTGAATGAGGCACAGCCACTCAGAACAGAGCTCATTTACATAAACAGCCTTGATGCTGTCACATCAGTTTTAAGGCAGATATACACACCGGCGCCGCCTCAGTGCAGCATCTCACCGTTACTACACCAAATTAAAGCCACACTGAGACCACAGAAAGCCAGTAGGTCACATGTGGCTTTAAATATACACAGAGGAAGGCAGCCAGGCATGATGGGAGATGCCCAACACTTTACTTCACTCGGTTTCTATGAGTCGAGTGTGAAAACTAACCTGAACCTGGCGTCCTCTGGACTGTTTGGGCTTATCGGCTAAACCAGGGGGACTGGGCGAAGTTGATTTTTCTCCAAACTATGACTTTAATGCTTTAATCTTGTCTGTAAGCCAGCAGCCTTTATCTGTTTCCACGAATAGAACGTACGAAGGGTTATCTGTGACGTGTAGGGAGGACGTCTGCGTGGGGGTCATTGCCCATAATTTGGCAGAGGAGGAAGGAAAAGGATGAACACAGGGTGGAGAAAAAAAAGTTAAATTGCAGATATAACTGTTACCTCAATTTAAATCCTGTTATTGTTACACCCTCCCGGCCACTTTATCAGAAACCCCTCTCCTGTAGCTCCACCTCGCTGGGGTACAGTTGCAGACTGTAGCTCGTCTGTTCATGTACAGTTTATGTTTGCCATCCTAGAGTCTTCATCAGTGGAAACCAGCACTACAAGCACTGCTGTCACCCAAATAATACCTGGACAACAGCAGTGCTTGTTATTGGAAGTACAAGGTAGGTGTTTCTAATAAAGTGGCCAGTTAGTGGAAGCACAAGGTGGGTGTTTCTAATAAAGTGGCCAGTGAGTGGAAGCACAAGGTGGGTGTTTCTAATAAAGTGGCCAGTTAGTGGAAGCACAAGGTGGGTGTTTCTAATAAAGTGGCCAGTTAGTGGAAGCACAAGGTGGGTGTTTCTAATAAAGTGGCCAGTGAGTGGAAGCACAAGGTGGGTGTTTCTAATAAAGTGGCCAGTGAGTGGAAGCACAAGGTGGGTGTTTCTAATAAAGTGGCCAGTTAGTGGAAGTACAAGGTGGGTGTTTCTAATAAAGTGGCCAGTTAGTGGAAGCACAAGGTGGGTGTTTCTAATAAAGTGGCCAGTTAGTGGAAGCACAAGGTGGGTGTTTCTGATAAAATGGCCAGTTAGTGGAAGCACAATGTGGGTGTTTCTAATAAAGTGGCCAGTTAGTGGAAGCACAAGGTGGGTGTTTCTAATAAAGTGGCCAGTTAGTGGAAGCACAAGGTGGGTGTTTCTAATAAAGTGGCCAGTTAGTGGAAGCACAAGGTAGGTGTTTCTGATAAAATGGCCAGTTAGTGGAAGCACAATGTGGGTGTTTCTAATAAAGTGGCCAGTTAGTGGAAGCACAAGGTGGGTGTTTCTGATAAAGTGGCCAGTTAGTGGAAGCACAAGGTGGGTGTTTCTAATAAAGTGGCCAGTTAGTGGAAGCACAAGGTGGGTGTTTCTAATAAAGTGGCCAGTTAGTGGAAGCACAAGGTGGGTGTTTCTGATAAAGTGGCCAGTTAGTGGAAGCACAATGTGGGTGTTTCTAATAAAGTGGCCAGTTAGTGGAAGCACAAGGTGGGTGTTTCTAATAAAGTGGCCAGTTAGTGGAAGTACAAAGTAGGTGTTTCTAATAAAGTGGCCAGTGAGTGGAAGCACAAGGTGGGTGTTTCTAATAAAGTGGCCAGTTAGTGGAAGCACAAGGTGGGTGTTTCTAATAAAGTGGCCAGTGAGTGGAAGCACAAGGTGGGTGTTTCTAATAAAGTGGCCAGTTAGTGGAAGTACAAAGTAGGTGTTTCTAATAAAGTGGCCAGTGAGTGGAAGCACAAGGTGGGTGTTTCTAATAAAGTGGCCAGTTAGTGGAAGCACAAGGTGGGTGTTTCTAATAAAGTGGCCAGTTAGTGGAAGCACAAGGTGGGTGTTTCTAATAAAGTGGCCAGTGAGTGGAAGCACAAGGTGGGTGTTTCTAATAAAGTGGCCAGTTAGTGGAAGCACAAGGTGGGTGTTTCTAATAAAGTGGCCAGTTAGTGGAAGCACAAGGTGGGTGTTTCTGATAAAATGGCCAGTTAGTGGAAGCACAATGTGGGTGTTTCTAATAAAGTGGCCAGTTAGTGGAAGCACAAGGTGGGTGTTTCTAATAAAGTGGCCAGTTAGTGGAAGCACAAGGTGGGTGTTTCTAATAAAGTGGCCAGTTAGTGGAAGCACAAGGTAGGTGTTTCTGATAAAATGGCCAGTTAGTGGAAGCACAATGTGGGTGTTTCTAATAAAGTGGCCAGTTAGTGGAAGCACAAGGTGGGTGTTTCTAATAAAGTGGCCAGTTAGTGGAAGCACAAGGTGGGTGTTTCTAATAAAATGGCCAGTTAGTGGAAGCACAAGGTGGGTGTTTCTAATAAAATGGCCAGTTAGTGGAAGCACAAGGTGGGTGTTTCTAATAAAATGGCCAGTTAGTGGAAGCACAAGGTGGGTGTTTCTAATAAAATGGCCAGTTAGTGGAAGCACAAGGTGGGTGTTTCTAATAAAATGGCCAGTTAGTGGAAGCACAAGGTGGGTGTTTCTAATAAAGTGGCCAGTTAGTGGAAGCACAAGGTGGGTGTTTCTAATAAAGTGGCCAGTTAGTGGAAGCACAAGGTGGGGGTTTCTGATAAAGTGGCCAGTTAGTGGAAGCACAAGGTGGGGGTTTCTAATAAAGTGGCAAGTGAGTGGAAGCACAAGGTGGGTGTTTCTAATAAAGTGGCCAGTTAGTGGAAGCACAAGGTGGGTGTTTCTGATAAAGTGGCCAGTTAGTGGAAGCACAAGGTGGGTGTTTCTAATAAAGTGGCCAGTTAGTGGAAGCACAAGGTGGGTGTTTCTAATAAAATGGCCAGTTAGTGGAAGCACAAGGTGGGTGTTTCTAATAAAGTGGCCAGTTAGTGGAAGCACAAGGTGGGTGTTTCTAATAAAGTGGCCAGTTAGTGGAAGCACAAGGTGGGGGTTTCTGATAAAGTGGCCAGTTAGTGGAAGCACAAGGTGGGGGTTTCTAATAAAGTGGCAAGTGAGTGGAAGCACAAGGTGGGTGTTTCTAATAAAGTGGCCAGTTAGTGGAAGCACAAGGTGGGTGTTTCTGATAAAGTGGCCAGTTAGTGGAAGCACAAGGTGGGTGTTTCTAATAAAGTGGCCAGTTAATGGAAGCACAAGGTGGGTGTTTCTAATAAAGTGGCCAGTTAGTGGAAGTACAAGGTGGGTGTTTCTAATAAAGTGGCCAGTTAGTGGAAGTACAAGGTAGGCGTTTCTAATAAAGTGGCCAGTTAGTGGAAGCACAAGGTGGGTGTTTCTAATAAAGTGGCCAGTTAGTGGAAGCACAAGGTGGGTGTTTCTAATAAAATGGCCAGTTAGTGGAAGCACAAGGTGGGTGTTTCTAATAAAGTGGCCAGTCAGTGGAAGTACAAGGTGGGTGTTTCTGATAAAGTGGCCAGTTAGTGGAAGCACAAGGTGGGTGTTTCTAATAAAATGGCCAGTTAGTGGAAGCACAAGGTGGGTGTTTCTAATAAAGTGGCCAGTCAGTGGAAGTACAAGGTGGGTGTTTCTGATAAAGTGGCCAGTTAGTGGAAGCACAAGGTGGGTGTTTCTAATAAAGTGGCCAGTTAGTGGAAGCACAAGGTGGGTGTTTCTAATAAAGTGGCAAGTGAGTGGAAGCACAAGGTGGGTGTTTCTAATAAAGTGGCCAGTTAGTGGAAGTACAAGGTGGGTGTTTCTGATAAAGTGGCCAGTTAGTGGAAGCACAAGGTGGGTGTTTCTAATAAAGTGGCCAGTTAGTGGAAGCACAAGGTGGGTGTTTCTAATAAAGTGGCCAGTCAGTGGAAGTACAAGGTGGGTGTTTCTGATAAAGTGGCCAGTTAGTGGAAGCACAAGGTGGGTGTTTCTAATAAAGTGGCCAGTTAATGGAAGCACAAGGTGGGTGTTTCTAATAAAGTGGCCAGTTAGTGGAAGTACAAGGTGGGTGTTTCTAATAAAGTGGCCAGTTAGTGGAAGTACAAGGTAGGCGTTTCTAATAAAGTGGCCAGTTAGTGGAAGCACAAGGTGGGTGTTTCTAATAAAGTGGCCAGTTAGTGGAAGCACAAGGTGGGTGTTTCTAATAAAATGGCCAGTTAGTGGAAGCACAAGGTGGGTGTTTCTAATAAAGTGGCCAGTCAGTGGAAGTACAAGGTGGGTGTTTCTGATAAAGTGGCCAGTTAGTGGAAGCACAAGGTGGGTGTTTCTAATAAAGTGGCCAGTTAGTGGAAGCACAAGGTGGGTGTTTCTAATAAAGTGGCCAGTCAGTGGAAGTACAAGGTGGGTGTTTCTGATAAAGTGGCCAGTTAGTGGAAGCACAAGGTGGGTGTTTCTAATAAAGTGGCCAGTTAGTGGAAGCACAAGGTGGGTGTTTCTAATAAAGTGGCCAGTTAGTGGAAGTACAAGGTAGGCGTTTCTAATAAAGTGGCCAGTTAGTGGAAGCACAAGGTGGGTGTTTCTAATAAAGTGGCCAGTTAGTGGAAGCACAAGGTGGGTGTTTCTAATAAAGTGGCCAGTTAGTGGAAGCACAAGGTGGGTGTTTCTAATAAAATGGCCAGTTAGTGGAAGCACAAGGTGGGTGTTTCTAATAAAATGGCCAGTTAGTGGAAGCACAAGGTGGGTGTTTCTAATAAAATGGCCAGTTAGTGGAAGCACAAGGTGGGTGTTTCTAATAAAATGGCCAGTTAGTGGAAGCACAAGGTGGGTGTTTCTAATAAAGTGGCCAGTTAGTGGAAGTACAAGGTAGGCGTTTCTAATAAAGTGGCCAGTTAGTGGAAGCACAAGGTGGGTGTTTCTAATAAAGTGGCCAGTTAGTGGAAGCACAAGGTGGGTGTTTCTAATAAAATGGCCAGTTAGTGGAAGCACAAGGTGGGTGTTTCTAATAAAGTGGCCAGTCAGTGGAAGTACAAGGTGGGTGTTTCTGATAAAGTGGCTAGTTAGTGGAAGCACAAGGTGGGTGTTTCTAATAAAGTGGCCAGTTAGTGGAAGCACAAGGTGGGTGTTTCTAATAAAGTGGCCAGTCAGTGGAAGTACAAGGTGGGTGTTTCTGATAAAGTGGCCAGTTAGTGGAAGCACAAGGTGGGTGTTTCTAATAAAGTGGCCAGTTAGTGGAAGTACAAGGTAGGCGTTTCTAATAAAGTGGCCAGTTAGTGGAAGCACAAGGTGGGTGTTTCTAATAAAGTGGCCAGTTAGTGGAAGCACAAGGTGGGTGTTTCTAATAAAGTGGCCAGTTAGTGGAAGCACAAGGTGGGTGTTTCTAATAAAATGGCCAGTTAGTGGAAGCACAAGGTGGGTGTTTCTAATAAAATGGCCAGTTAGTGGAAGCACAAGGTGGGTGTTTCTAATAAAATGGCCAGTTAGTGGAAGCACAAGGTGGGTGTTTCTAATAAAATGGCCAGTTAGTGGAAGCACAAGGTGGGTGTTTCTAATAAAATGGCCAGTTAGTGGAAGCACAAGGTGGGTGTTTCTAATAAAATGGCCAGTTAGTGGAAGCACAAGGTGGGTGTTTCTAATAAAATGGCCAGTTAGTGGAAGCACAAGGTGGGTGTTTCTAATAAAATGGCCAGTTAGTGGAAGCACAAGGCGGGAGCTTCTATAAAAGTGATCAGCGAGTTGGAGTTTCTGATAGAGAGGCTGGAGAATGTATCCTCCGAGCTCATTTGGAGTAGTGCTGTACTGTAAATGCATGAGGCCTGCAGTATTTAAAGTAGTTTTTGAAGATTTTTGGAGGCCCTCTGGCTCTAAAATGTAGAAACACGCATTACCTCATACATAATTTACCACAGGCTGTGTGGTTCCAATCAGAGGCATGTAGAACAGATTTGCTCTGTGAAGGACGCTGGGCTTTCCTGTCACTGTGTAAAGGCTCAGATGTAAATCCTCTCAGTCTCCAGACGTGAGAGTGAAATCACGGCTGCTCTGAGGGAATTATCACTTTAAAGAGTGAGCATGAGGGGTCTGCTTTAAAACTCCCTTCAGGGGTTTATATCACAATACCTTCATTTAGAGTCGGTTATTCATTCAGTCTAATGAGAAACTGTAGAACAGACTCGGTTTATATCACAATACCTACATTTAGAGTCGGTTATTCATTCAGTCTAATGAGAAACTGTAGAACAGACTCGGTTTATATCACAATACCTACATTCAGAGTCGGTTATTCATTCAGTCTAATGAGAAACTGTAGAACGGACTCGGTTTATATCACAATACCTACATTTAGAGTCGGTTATTCATTCAGTCTAATGAGAAACTGTAGAACAGACTCGGTTTATATCACAATACCTACATTTAGAGTCGGTTATTCATTCAGTCTAATGAGAAACTGTAGAACGGACTCGGTTTATATCACAATACCTACATTTAGAGTCGGTTATTCATTCAGTCTAATGAGAAACTGTAGAACAGACTCGGTTTATATCACAATACCTACATTTAGAGTCGGTTATTCATTCAGTCTAATGAGAAACTGTAGAACAGACTCGGTTTATATCACAATACCTACATTCAGAGTCGGTTATTCATTCAGTCTAATGAGAAACTGTAGAACGGACTCGGTTTATATCACAATACCTACATTTAGAGTCGGTTATTCATTCAGTCTAATGAGAAACTGTAGAACGGACTCGGTTTATATCACAATACCTACATTTAGAGTCGGTTACTCATTCAGCCTAATGAGAAACTGTACAACGGACTCGGTTTATATCACAATACCTACATTTAGAGTCGGTTACTCATTCAGCCTAATGAGAAACTGTAGAACGGACTCGGTTTATATCACAATACCTACATTTAGAGGCGGTTATTCATTCAGCCTAATGAGAAACTGTAGAACAGACTCGGTTTATATCACAATACCTACATTTAGAGTCGGTTATTCATTCAGCCTAATGAGAAACTGTAGAACGGACTCGGTTTATATCACAATACCTACATTTAGAGTCGGTTATTCATTCAGTCTAATGAGAAACTGTAGAACGGACTCGGTTTATATCACAATACCTACATTTAGAGTCGGTTATTCATTCAGTCTAATGAGAAACTGTAGAACGGACTCGGTTTATATCACAATACCTACATTTAGAGTCGGTTATTCATTCAGCCTAATGAGAAACTGTAGAACGGACTCGGTTTATATCACAATACCTACATTTAGAGTCGGTTATTCATTCAGTCTAATGAGAAACTGTAGAACAGACTCGGTTTATATCACAATACCTACATTTAGAGTCGGTTATTCATTCAGCCTAATGAGAAACTGTAGAACAGACTCGGTTTATATCACAATACCTACATTTAGAGTCGGTTATTCATTCAGTCTAATGAGAAACTGTAGAACAGACTCGGTTTATATCACAATACCTACATTTAGAGTCGGTTATTCATTCAGTCTAATGAGAAACTGTAGAACAGACTCGGTTTATATCACAATACCTACATTTAGAGTCGGTTATTCATTCAGTCTAATGAGAAACTGTAGAACGGACTCGGTTTATATCACAATACCTACATTTAGAGTCGGTTATTCATTCAGTCTAATGAGAAACTGTAGAACAGACTCGGTTTATATCACAATACCTACATTTAGAGTCGGTTATTCATTCAGTCTAATGAGAAACTGTACAACGGACTCGGTTTATATCACAATACCTACATTTAGAGTCGGTTACTCATTCAGCCTAATGAGAAACTGTACAACGGACTCGGTTTATATCACAATACCTACATTTAGAGTCGGTTACTCATTCAGCCTAATGAGAAACTGTAGAACGGACTCGGTTTATATCACAATACCTACATTTAGAGGCGGTTATTCATTCAGCCTAATGAGAAACTGTAGAACAGACTCGGTTTATATCACAATACCTACATTTAGAGTCGGTTATTCATTCAGCCTAATGAGAAACTGTAGAACGGACTCGGTTTATATCACAATACCTACATTTAGAGTCGGTTACTCATTCAGTCTAATGAGAAACTGTAGAACAGACTCGGTTTATATCACAATACCTACATTTAGAGTCGGTTATTCATTCAGCCTAATGAGAAACTGTAGAACGGACTCGGTTTATATCACAATACCTACATTTAGAGTCGGTTATTCATTCAGTCTAATGAGAAACTGTAGAACGGACTCGGTTTATATCACAATACCTACATTTAGAGTCGGTCATTCATTCAGTCTAATGAGAAACTGTAGAACGGACTCGGTTTATATCACAATACCTACATTTAGAGCCGGTCATTCATTCAGCCTAATGAGAAACTGTAGAACGGACTCGGTTTATATCACAATACCTACATTTAGAGCCGGTTATTCATTCAGCCTAATGAGAAACTGTAGAACGGACTCGGTTTATATCACAATACCTACATTTAGAGTCGGTTATTCATTCAGTCTAATGAGAAACTGTAGAACAGACTCGGTTTATATCACAATACCTACATTTAGAGTCGGTTATTCATTCAGCCTAATGAGAAACTGTAGAACGGACTCGGTTTATATCACAATACCTACATTTAGAGTCGGTTATTCATTCAGTCTAATGAGAAACTATAGAACGGACTCGGTTTATATCACAATACCTACATTTAGAGTCGGTTACTCATTCAGCCTAATGAGAAACTGTAGAACAGACTCGGTTTATATCACAATACCTACATTTAGAGCCGGTTACTCATTCAGTCTAATGAGAAACTGTAGAACGGACTCGGTTTATATCACAATACCTACATTTAGAGCCGGTTATTCATTCAGCCTAATGAGAAACTGTAGAACGGACTCGGTTTATATCACAATACCTACATTTAGAGTCGGTTATTCATTCAGTCTAATGAGAAACTGTAGAACAGACTCGGTTTATATCACAATACCTTCATTTAGAGTCGGTTACTCATTCAGCCTAATGAGAAACTGTAGAACAGACTCGGTTTATATCACAATACCTACATTTAGAGTCGGTTATTCATTCAGCCTAATGAGAAACTGTAGAACAGACTCGGTTTATATCACAAT
The DNA here is from genome assembly GCF_015220715.1 of Pygocentrus nattereri. Lineage (NCBI taxonomy): Eukaryota > Metazoa > Chordata > Actinopteri > Characiformes > Serrasalmidae > Pygocentrus > Pygocentrus nattereri. Next base: position 43,600,317 of record NC_051220.1, on the reverse strand, counting down.
ACCTACATTTAGAGTCGGTTATTCATTCAGCCTAATGAGAAACTGTAGAACGGACTCGGTTTATATCACAATACCTACATTTAGAGTCGGTTATTCATTCAGTCTAATGAGAAACTGTAGAACGGACTCGGTTTATATCACAATACCTACATTTAGAGCCGGTTATTCATTCAGTCTAATGAGAAACTGTAGAACGGACTCGGTTTATATCACAATACCTACATTTAGAGTCGGTTATTCATTCAGCCTAATGAGAAACTGTAGAACGGACTCGGTTTATATCACAATACCTACATTTAGAGTCGGTTATTCATTCAGTCTAATGAGAAACTGAGTTGTTTTCCATATAGGAAGGGTTTATAGGGTAATAATGAACATTACACAGACAGATATTGATGACTCCCCTCAAGTCTCCCTGCTCTCTCTCAGCTATCACTCTCTGAGTCATGGAAAACTGTGCTGTGGATTTATTTCTGGGCACGACTCCCCCTGCGTGAGGGATCTCTGCCCACTTAGTGCTCAAGTGAGAGAAGCTCTCAATGTGCCTGTTATCAGGGCTGCAGTCCCAAAGACCAGACTGCTGTCTACTGTCAGAGAGGCTGGTGGGTTTCGTCGCTCAACCAGGCCAAGAACCATGGAAACCAACCAATCACAGACCTTTGTTTCAGCAGGATTTATGGGGTGGGTGGCTTTCAAAACTGAGCTACAATTTATAGGAGTTCTTACTTGAACATGGAACAAGGAACATATTACTCCCGTAGCCTTCTTCCACCTCCTCACTGGCTTCCTATTCAATACAGACAACGACTTGTAGGGGAACTCCACCTGTTCTTCAAAAAACTCAACATAATTAACTGGTTAAGATGTAAACAGAGTCGTTCAGAGCGGTTCTGAGTGGTTCGGTGTGAATCTCTCTGTTCCAGATAAACTGACCGAGTCAGAACTGTTCTCAGTGGTGGTGATAGGAACCAGACGTCCGCCTCTAAAAGCTCCTCACAGTGGTGGTGATGGGAACCAGGCGTCCCTCTAAAAGCTCCTACAGAAAGTTCCTACATGAACTGGTTCTGAATTCACTGCCTGATGACTGAGACGCTGTTTTATGAGAGTTTAGAGAACTTCAACTCCATTCATGGTGGAGGGAGACATGCAGGGCGCTGTGTGGCAAAATAGTCCCCAAAGAAAACTCATTATTCCAGATTTTCAATCATCATTTTTATTATGTGTTACAATTTCTTCTTGTCCCCTTTCATTATTGTCTTATTGCTAAGTACTAATTACTATTACATCATCAATAAGAGCATCAAAAAGGAACCTAGAGTTCTAACATTGTACAGACTGGATGAGGTAATGTCAGCTAACCTGTTCCATTGCAGAACCCCATCATTAATGAACGGCTGTGCATTTTGCTTGTGATGATGGTAAAAATAGTTGAAAGTCATGTTAATAATCCTTTGGTGTTAAAACTACAGGCAGTGCAAGTGTCTGCACTTTAGCGGAGAGACTGTATGAAACCCTGAGGTGGCAGAATAACTCGTGATGGAGAAGCTGAGGATAGAGTGACTGAGTCAGTCGGAGGTTTGTGCTTTTCACTCACCGTCACAGTGCGCTGCATTGTCTTCTGTATGAACATGTGACGGCGTATGGCTTCATTTTTGCCCCGTGAAACCAATTTGGTAATAACATGATTTCACAGAATATTCCCAGATGTATGACCTCTCTGTAATAGATGTAAAATAACAGAAGGAGTCGTTCACACATTCAGTCTGGACATGTATTTTATCCACGGTGGAGAAGCGCATTCTAATGCTTTGTCTCTTGGCAGGAGAAGTGATCTTAAATCCAGTAAACTTGCTCGTCTGGCTTCACAGGCATATGAACTAGGGTGACGTCCCATTCTTAATCCATAGGGTTTAATATGATGTCGGCCCACCCTTTACAGCTATAACAGCTTCAACTCTTCTGGGAATTTTTGGCCGTTCTTCCAGAAGCACATTTGTGAGGTCAGACACTGATGTTGGACGAGAAGGCCTGGCTCACAGTCTCCACTCTAATTCATCCCAAAGGGGTTCTATGGGGTTGAGGTCAGGACTCTGTGCAGGCCAGTCAAGTTCTTCCACACCAAACTGGCTCATCCACGTCTTTATGGACCTGCTTTGTGCACTGGTGAGCAGTCATGTTGGAACAGGAAGGGGTCGTCCCCAAACTGTTCCCACAAAATTGGGAGCGTGAAATTGTCCAGAATCTCTTGGTGCTGAAGTTTTAAGAGTTCCTTTCACTGGAACTAAGGGGCCGAGCCCAACTCCTGAAAAACACCCCCACACCATGATCCCCCCTCCACCAAACTTTACACTCGGCACAATGCAGTCAGACAAGTACCGTCTCCTGGCAACCGCCAAACCCAGACTCGTCCATCGGATTCCCAGATGGAGAAGTGTGATTGGTCACTCCAGAGAACTCGTCTCCACTGCTCTAGAGTCCAGTGGCGGCGCTTTACTCCACTGCATTCCATGCTTTGCACTGCGCTTGGTGATGTAAGGCTTGGATGCAGCTGCTCGGCCATGGAAACCCATTCCATGAAGCTCTCTACGCTGTTCTTGAG
>NC_051220.1:43510218-43590218 GCF_015220715.1 Pygocentrus nattereri | reverse complement strand
CATTAGGCTGAATGAATAACCGACTCTAAATGTAGGTATTGCGATATAAACCGAGTCCGTTCTACAGTTTCTCATTAGGCTGAATGAATAACCGACTCTAAATGTAGGTATTGCGATATAAACCGAGTCCGTTCTACAGTTTCTCATTAGGCTGAATGAATAACCGACTCTAAATGTAGGTATTGCGATATAAACCGAGTCCGTTCTACAGTTTCTCATTAGACTGAATGAATAACCGACTCTAAATGTAGGTATTGCGATATAAACCGAGTCCGTTCTACAGTTTCTCATTAGACTGAATGAATAACCGACTCTAAATGTAGGTATTGCGATATAAACCGAGTCCGTTCTACAGTTTCTCATTAGGACTGAATGAATAACCGACTCTAAATGTAGGTATTGCGATATAAACCGAGTCCGTTCTACAGTTTCTCATTAGACTGAATGAATAACCGACTCTAAATGTAGGTATTGCGATATAAACCGAGTCCGTTCTACAGTTTCTCATTAGACTGAATGAATAACCGACTCTAAATGTAGGTATTGCGATATAAACCGAGTCCGTTCTACAGTTTCTCATTAGACTGAATGAATAACCGACTCTAAATGTAGGTATTGCGATATAAACCGAGTCCGTTCTACAGTTTCTCATTAGACTGAATGAATAACCGACTCTAAATGTAGGTATTGCGATATAAACCGAGTCCGTTCTACAGTTTCTCATTAGACTGAATGAATAACCGACTCTAAATGTAGGTATTGCGATATAAACCGAGTCCGTTCTACAGTTTCTCATTAGACTGAATGAATAACCGACTCTAAATGTAGGTATTGCGATATAAACCGAGTCCGTTCTACAGTTTCTCATTAGACTGAATGAATAACCGACTCTAAATGTAGGTATTACGATATAAACCGAGTCCGTTCTACAGTTTCTCATTAGACTGAATGAATAACCGACTCTAAATGTAGGTATTGCGATATAAACCGAGTCCGTTCTACAGTTTCTCATTAGGCTGAATGAATAACCGACTCTAAATGTAGGTATTGCGATATAAACCGAGTCCGTTCTACAGTTTCTCATTAGACTGAATGAATAACCGACTCTAAATGTAGGTATTTCGATATAAACCGAGTCCGTTCTACAGTTTCTCATTAGGCTGAATGAATAACCGACTCTAAATGTAGGTATTGCGATATAAACCGAGTCCGTTCTACAGTTTCTCATTAGACTGAATGAATAACCGACTCTAAATGTAGGTATTGCGATATAAACCGAGTCCGTTCTACAGTTTCTCATTAGACTGAATGAATAACCGACTCTAAATGTAGGTATTGCGATATAAACCGAGTCCGTTCTACAGTTTCTCATTAGGCTGAATGAATAACCGACTCTAAATGTAGGTATTGCGATATAAACCGAGTCCGTTCTACAGTTTCTCATTAGGCTGAATGAATAACCGACTCTAAATGTAGGTATTGCGATATAAACCGAGTCCGTTCTACAGTTTCTCATTAGGCTGAATGAATAACCGACTCTAAATGTAGGTATTGCGATATAAACCGAGTCCGTTCTACAGTTTCTCATTAGGCTGAATGAATAACCGACTCTAAATGTAGGTATTGCGATATAAACCGAGTCCGTTCTACAGTTTCTCATTAGGACTGAATGAATAACCGACTCTAAATGTAGGTATTGCGATATAAACCGAGTCCGTTCTACAGTTTCTCATTAGGCTGAATGAATAACCGACTCTAAATGTAGGTATTGCGATATAAACCGAGTCCGTTCTACAGTTTCTCATTAGACTGAATGAATAACCGACTCTAAATGTAGGTATTGCGATATAAACCGAGTCCGTTCTACAGTTTCTCATTAGACTGAATGAATAACCGACTCTAAATGTAGGTATTGCGATATAAACCGAGTCCGTTCTACAGTTTCTCATTAGACTGAATGAATAACCGACTCTAAATGTAGGTATTGCGATATAAACCGAGTCCGTTCTACAGTTTCTCATTAGACTGAATGAATAACCGACTCTAAATGTAGGTATTGCGATATAAACCGAGTCCGTTCTACAGTTTCTCATTAGACTGAATGAATAACCGACTCTAAATGTAGGTATTGCGATATAAACCGAGTCCGTTCTACAGTTTCTCATTAGACTGAATGAATAACCGACTCTAAATGTAGGTATTGCGATATAAACCGAGTCCGTTCTACAGTTTCTCATTAGACTGAATGAATAACCGACTCTAAATGTAGGTATTGCGATATAAACCGAGTCCGTTCTACAGTTTCTCATTAGGACTGAATGAATAACCGACTCTAAATGTAGGTATTGCGATATAAACCGAGTCCGTTCTACAGTTTCTCATTAGGCTGAATGAATAACCGACTCTAAATGTAGGTATTGCGATATAAACCGAGTCCGTTCTACAGTTTCTCATTAGACTGAATGAATAACCGACTCTAAATGTTGGTTTTGCTATATAAACCGAGTCCTTTCTACAGTTTCTCATTAGACTGAATTAATAACCGACTCTAAATGTAGGTATTGCGATATAAACCGAGTCCGTTCTACAGTTTCTCATTAGACTGAATGAATAACCGACTCTAAATGTAGGTATTGCGATATAAACCGAGTCCGTTCTACAGTTTCTCATTAGACTGAATGAATAACCGACTCTAAATGTAGGTATTGCGATATAAACCGAGTCCGTTCTACAGTTTCTCATTAGGCTGAATGAATAACCGACTCTAAATGTAGGTATTGCGATATAAACCGAGTCCGTTCTACAGTTTCTCATTAGGCTGAATGAATAACCGACTCTAAATGTAGGTATTGCGATATAAACCGAGTCCGTTCTACAGTTTCTCATTAGGCTGAATGAATAACCGACTCTAAATGTAGGTATTGCGATATAAACCGAGTCCGTTCTACAGTTTCTCATTAGACTGAATGAATAACCGACTCTAAATGTAGGTATTGCGATATAAACCGAGTCCGTTCTACAGTTTCTCATTAGACTGAATGAATAACCGACTCTAAATGTAGGTATTGCGATATAAACCGAGTCCGTTCTACAGTTTCTCATTAGGACTGAATGAATAACCGACTCTAAATGTAGGTATTGCGATATAAACCGAGTCCGTTCTACAGTTTCTCATTAGACTGAATGAATAACCGACTCTAAATGTAGGTATTGCGATATAAACCGAGTCCGTTCTACAGTTTCTCATTAGGCTGAATGAATAACCGACTCTAAATGTAGGTATTGCGATATAAACCGAGTCCGTTCTACAGTTTCTCATTAGGCTGAATGAATAACCGACTCTAAATGTAGGTATTGCGATATAAACCGAGTCCGTTCTACAGTTTCTCATTAGGACTGAATGAATAACCGACTCTAAATGTAGGTATTGCGATATAAACCGAGTCCGTTCTACAGTTTCTCATTAGGCTGAATGAATAACCGACTCTAAATGTAGGTATTGCGATATAAACCGAGTCCGTTCTACAGTTTCTCATTAGACTGAATGAATAACCGACTCTAAATGTAGGTATTGCGATATAAACCGAGTCCGTTCTACAGTTTCTCATTAGACTGAATGAATAACCGACTCTAAATGTAGGTATTGCGATATAAACCGAGTCCGTTCTACAGTTTCTCATTAGGACTGAATGAATAACCGACTCTAAATGTAGGTATTGCGATATAAACCGAGTCCGTTCTACAGTTTCTCATTAGACTGAATGAATAACCGACTCTAAATGTAGGTATTGCGATATAAACCGAGTCCGTTCTACAGTTTCTCATTAGACTGAATGAATAACCGACTCTAAATGTAGGTATTGCGATATAAACCGAGTCCGTTCTACAGTTTCTCATTAGGCTGAATGAATAACCGACTCTAAATGTAGGTATTGCGATATAAACCGAGTCCGTTCTACAGTTTCTCATTAGGCTGAATGAATAACCGACTCTAAATGTAGGTATTGCGATATAAACCGAGTCCGTTCTACAGTTTCTCATTAGACTGAATGAATAACCGACTCTAAATGTAGGTATTGCGATATAAACCGAGTCCGTTCTACAGTTTCTCATTAGGCTGAATGAATAACCGACTCTAAATGTAGGTATTGCGATATAAACCGAGTCCGTTCTACAGTTTCTCATTAGGCTGAATGAATAACCGACTCTAAATGTAGGTATTGCGATATAAACCGAGTCCGTTCTACAGTTTCTCATTAGGCTGAATGAATAACCGACTCTAAATGTAGGTATTGCGATATAAACCGAGTCCGTTCTACAGTTTCTCATTAGGCTGAATGAATAACCGACTCTAAATGTAGGTATTGCGATATAAACCGAGTCCGTTCTACAGTTTCTCATTAGACTGAATGAATAACCGACTCTAAATGTAGGTATTGCGATATAAACCGAGTCCGTTCTACAGTTTCTCATTAGGCTGAATGAATAACCGACTCTAAATGTAGGTATTGCGATATAAACCGAGTCCGTTCTACAGTTTCTCATTAGGCTGAATGAATAACCGACTCTAAATGTAGGTATTGCGATATAAACCGAGTCCGTTCTACAGTTTCTCATTAGGACTGAATGAATAACCGACTCTAAATGTAGGTATTGCGATATAAACCGAGTCCGTTCTACAGTTTCTCATTAGGCTGAATGAATAACCGACTCTAAATGTAGGTATTGCGATATAAACCGAGTCCGTTCTACAGTTTCTCATTAGGCTGAATGAATAACCGACTCTAAATGTAGGTATTGCGATATAAACCGAGTCCGTTCTACAGTTTCTCATTAGACTGAATGAATAACCGACTCTAAATGTAGGTATTGCGATATAAACCGAGTCCTTTCTACATTTTCTCATTAGGCTGAATGAATAACCGACTCTAAATGTAGGTATTGCGATATAAACCGAGTCCGTTCTACAGTTTCTCATTAGACTGATTGAATAACCGACTCTAAATGTAGGTATTGCGATATAAACCGAGTCCGTTCTACAGTTTCTCATTAGACTGAATGAATAACCGACTCTAAATGTAGGTATTGCGATATAAACCGAGTCCGTTCTACAGTTTCTCATTAGACTGAATGAATAACCGACTCTAAATGTAGGTATTGCGATATAAACCGAGTCCGTTCTACAGTTTCTCATTAGACTGAATGAATAACCGACTCTAAATGTAGGTATTGCGATATAAACCGAGTCCGTTCTACAGTTTCTCATTAGGCTGAATGAATAACCGACTCTAAATGTAGGTATTGCGATATAAACCGAGTCCGTTCTACAGTTTCTCATTAGACTGAATGAATAACCGACTCTAAATGTAGGTATTGCGATATAAACCGAGTCCGTTCTACAGTTTCTCATTAGACTGAATGAATAACCGACTCTAAATGTAGGTATTGCGATATAAACCGAGTCCGTTCTACAGTTTCTCATTAGACTGAATGAATAACCGACTCTAAATGTAGGTATTGCGATATAAACCGAGTCCGTTCTACAGTTTCTCATTAGGACTGAATGAATAACCGACTCTAAATGTAGGTATTGCGATATAAACCGAGTCCGTTCTACAGTTTCTCATTAGACTGAATGAATAACCGACTCTAAATGTAGGTATTGCGATATAAACCGAGTCCGTTCTACAGTTTCTCATTAGGCTGAATGAATAACCGACTCTAAATGTAGGTATTGCGATATAAACCGAGTCCGTTCTACAGTTTCTCATTAGACTGAATGAATAACCGACTCTAAATGTAGGTATTGCGATATAAACCGAGTCCGTTCTACAGTTTCTCATTAGGCTGAATGAATAACCGACTCTAAATGTAGGTATTGCGATATAAACCGAGTCCGTTCTACAGTTTCTCATTAGGCTGAATGAATAACCGACTCTAAATGTAGGTATTGCGATATAAACCGAGTCCGTTCTACAGTTTCTCATTAGGCTGAATGAATAACCGACTCTAAATGTAGGTATTGCGATATAAACCGAGTCCGTTCTACAGTTTCTCATTAGGACTGAATGAATAACCGACTCTAAATGTAGGTATTGCGATATAAACCGAGTCCGTTCTACAGTTTCTCATTAGACTGAATGAATAACCGACTCTAAATGTAGGTATTGCGATATAAACCGAGTCCGTTCTACAGTTTCTCATTAGGCTGAATGAATAACCGACTCTAAATGTAGGTATTGCGATATAAACCGAGTCCGTTCTACAGTTTCTCATTAGGCTGAATGAATAACCGACTCTAAATGTAGGTATTGCGATATAAACCGAGTCCGTTCTACAGTTTCTCATTAGGCTGAATGAATAACCGACTCTAAATGTAGGTATTGCGATATAAACCGAGTCCGTTCTACAGTTTCTCATTAGACTGAATGAATAACCGACTCTAAATGTAGGTATTGCGATATAAACCGAGTCCGTTCTACAGTTTCTCATTAGACTGAATGAATAACCGACTCTAAATGTAGGTATTGCGATATAAACCGAGTCCGTTCTACAGTTTCTCATTAGACTGAATGAATAACCGACTCTAAATGTAGGTATTGCGATATAAACCGAGTCCGTTCTACAGTTTCTCATTAGACTGAATGAATAACCGACTCTAAATGTAGGTATTGCGATATAAACCGAGTCCGTTCTACAGTTTCTCATTAGACTGAATGAATAACCGACTCTAAATGTAGGTATTGCGATATAAACCGAGTCCGTTCTACAGTTTCTCATTAGGCTGAATGAATAACCGACTCTAAATGTAGGTATTGCGATATAAACCGAGTCCGTTCTACAGTTTCTCATTAGACTGAATGAATAACCGACTCTAAATGTAGGTATTGCGATATAAACCGAGTCCGTTCTACAGTTTCTCATTAGACTGAATGAATAACCGACTCTAAATGTAGGTATTGCGATATAAACCGAGTCCGTTCTACAGTTTCTCATTAGACTGAATGAATAACCGACTCTAAATGTAGGTATTGCGATATAAACCGAGTCCGTTCTACAGTTTCTCATTAGACTGAATGAATAACCGACTCTAAATGTAGGTATTGCGATATAAACCGAGTCCGTTCTACAGTTTCTCATTAGGCTGAATGAATAACCGACTCTAAATGTAGGTATTGCGATATAAACCGAGTCCGTTCTACAGTTTCTCATTAGGCTGAATGAATAACCGACTCTAAATGTAGGTATTGCGATATAAACCGAGTCCGTTCTACAGTTTCTCATTAGGCTGAATGAATAACCGACTCTAAATGTAGGTATTGCGATATAAACCGAGTCCGTTCTACAGTTTCTCATTAGACTGAATGAATAACCGACTCTAAATGTAGGTATTGCGATATAAACCGAGTCCGTTCTACAGTTTCTCATTAGACTGAATGAATAACCGACTCTAAATGTAGGTATTGCGATATAAACCGAGTCCGTTCTACAGTTTCTCATTAGGCTGAATGAATAACCGACTCTAAATGTAGGAATTGCGATATAAACCGAGTCCGTTCTACAGTTTCTCATTAGGCTGAATGAATAACCGACTCTAAATGTAGGTATTGCGATATAAACCGAGTCCGTTCTACAGTTTCTCATTAGACTGAATGAATAACCGACTCTAAATGTAGGTATTGCGATATAAACCGAGTCCGTTCTACAGTTTCTCATTAGGCTGAATGAATAACCGACTCTAAATGTAGGTATTGCGATATAAACCGAGTCCGTTCTACAGTTTCTCATTAGACTGAATGAATAACCGACTCTAAATGTAGGAATTGCGATATAAACCGAGTCCGTTCTACAGTTTCTCATTAGGCTGAATGAATAACCGGCTCTAAATGTAGGTATTGCGATATAAACCGAGTCCGTTCTACAGTTTCTCATTAGACTGAATGAATAACCGACTCTAAATGTAGGTATTGCGATATAAACCGAGTCCGTTCTACAGTTTCTCATTAGACTGAATGAATAACCGACTCTAAATGTAGGTATTGCGATATAAACCGAGTCCGCTTCTACAGTTTCTCATTAGGCTGAATGAATAACCGACTCTAAATGTAGGTAATTGCGATATAAACCTAGTCCGTTCTACAGTTTCTCATTAGACTGAATGAATAACCGACTCTAAATGTAGGTATTGCGATATAAACCGAGTCCGTTCTACAGTTTCTCATTAGACTGAATTAATAACCGACTCTAAATGTAGGTATTGCGATATAAACCGAGTCCGTTCTACAGTTTCTCATTAGGCTGAATGAATAACCGACTCTAAATGTAGGTATTGCGATATAAACCGAGTCCGTTCTACAGTTTCTCATTAGGCTGAATGAATAACCGACTCTAAATGTAGGTATTGCGATATAAACCGAGTCCGTTCTACAGTTTCTCATTAGGCTGAATGAATAACCGACTCTAAATGTAGGTATTGCGATATAAACCGAGTCCGTTCTACAGTTTCTCATTAGGCTGAATGAATAACCGACTCTAAATGTAGGTATTGCGATATAAACCGAGTCCGTTCTACAGTTTCTCATTAGGCTGAATGAATAACCGACTCTAAATGTAGGTATTGCGATATAAACCGAGTCCGTTCTACAGTTTCTCATTAGGCTGAATGAATAACCGACTCTAAATGTAGGTATTGCGATATAAACCGAGTCCGTTCTACAGTTTCTCATTAGGCTGAATGAATAACCGACTCTAAATGTAGGTATTGCGATATAAACCGAGTCCGTTCTACAGTTTCTCATTAGGCTGAATGAATAACCGACTCTAAATGTAGGTATTGCGATATAAACCGAGTCCGTTCTACAGTTTCTCATTAGGCTGAATGAATAACCGACTCTAAATGTAGGTATTGCGATATAAACCGAGTCCGTTCTACAGTTTCTCATTAGGCTGAATGAATAACCGACTCTAAATGTAGGTATTGCGATATAAACCGAGTCCGTTCTACAGTTTCTCATTAGGCTGAATGAATAACCGACTCTAAATGTAGGTATTGCGATATAAACCGAGTCCGTTCTACAGTTTCTCATTAGGCTGAATGAATAACCGACTCTAAATGTAGGTATTGCGATATAAACCGAGTCCGTTCTACAGTTTCTCATTAGGCTGAATGAATAACCGACTCTAAATGTAGGTATTGCGATATAAACCGAGTCCGTTCTACAGTTTCTCATTAGACTGAATGAATAACCGACTCTAAATGTAGGTATTGCGATATAAACCGAGTCCGTTCTACAGTTTCTCATTAGGCTGAATGAATAACCGACTCTAAATGTAGGTATTGCGATATAAACCGAGTCCGTTCTACAGTTTCTCATTAGACTGAATGAATAACCGACTCTAAATGTAGGTATTGCGATATAAACCGAGTCCGTTCTACAGTTTCTCATTAGACTGAATGAATAACCGACTCTAAATGTAGGTATTGCGATATAAACCGAGTCCGTTCTACAGTTTCTCATTAGACTGAATGAATAACCGACTCTAAATGTAGGTATTGCGATATAAACCGAGTCCGTTCTACAGTTTCTCATTAGGCTGAATGAATAACCGACTCTAAATGTAAGTATTGCGATATAAACCGAGTCCGCTCTACAGTTTCTCATTAGGCTGAATGAATAACCGACTCTAAATGTAGGTATTGCGATATAAACCGAGTCCGTTCTACAGTTTCTCATTAGACTGAATGAATAACCGACTCTAAATGTAGGTATTGCGATATAAACCGAGTCCGTTCTACAGTTTCTCATTAGGCTGAATGAATAACCGACTCTAAATGTAGGTATTGCGATATAAACCGAGTCCGTTCTACAGTTTCTCATTAGACTGAATGAATAACCGACTCTAAATGTAGGTATTGCGATATAAACCGAGTCCGTTCTACAGTTTCTCATTAGACTGAATGAATAACCGACTCTAAATGTAGGTATTACGATATAAACCGAGTCCGTTCTACAGTTTCTCATTAGACTGAATGAATAACCGACTCTAAATGTAGGTATTGCGATATAAACCGAGTCCGTTCTACAGTTTCTCATTAGGCTGAATGAATAACCGACTCTAAATGTAGGTATTGCGATATAAACCGAGTCCGTTCTACAGTTTCTCATTAGACTGAATGAATAACCGACTCTAAATGTAGGTATTGCGATATAAACCGAGTCCGTTCTACAGTTTCTCATTAGGCTGAATGAATAACCGACTCTAAATGTAGGTATTGCGATATAAACCGAGTCCGTTCTACAGTTTCTCATTAGGCTGAATGAATAACCGACTCTAAATGTAGGTATTGCGATATAAACCGAGTCCATTCTACAGTTTCTCATTAGGCTGAATGAATAACCGACTCTAAATGTAGGTATTGCGATATAAACCGAGTCCGTTCTACAGTTTCTCATTAGACTGAATGAATAACCGACTCTAAATGTAGGTATTGCGATATAAACCGAGTCCGTTCTACAGTTTCTCATTAGACTGAATTAATAACCGACTCTAAATGTAGGTATTGCGATATAAACCGAGTCCGTTCTACAGTTTCTCATTAGGCTGAATGAATAACCGACTCTAAATGTAGGTATTGCGATATAAACCGAGTCCGTTCTACAGTTTCTCATTAGGCTGAATGAATAACCGACTCTAAATGTAGGTATTGCGATATAAACCGAGTCCGTTCTACAGTTTCTCATTAGGCTGAATGAATAACCGACTCTAAATGTAGGTATTGCGATATAAACCGAGTCCGTTCTACAGTTTCTCATTAGACTGAATGAATAACCGAATCTAAATGTAGGTATTGCGATATAAACCGAGTCCGTTCTACAGTTTCTCATTAGACTGAATGAATAACCGACTCTAAATGTAGGTATTGCGATATAAACCGAGTCCGTTCTACAGTTTCTCATTAGACTGAATGAATAACCGACTCTAAATGTAGGTATTGCGATATAAACCGAGTCCGTTCTACAGTTTCTCATTAGACTGAATGAATAACCGACTCTAAATGTAGGTATTGCGATATAAACCGAGTCCGTTCTACAGTTTCTCATTAGACTGAATGAATAACCGACTCTAAATGTAGGTATTGCGATATAAACCGAGTCCGTTCTACAGTTTCTCATTAGACTGAATGAATAACCGACTCTAAATGTAGGTATTGCGATATAAACCGAGTCCGTTCTACAGTTTCTCATTAGACTGAATGAATAACCGACTCTAAATGTAGGTATTGCGATATAAACCGAGTCCGTTCTACAGTTTCTCATTAGACTGAATGAATAACCGACTCTAAATGTAGGTATTGCGATATAAACCGAGTCCGTTCTACATTTTCTCATTAGGCTGAATGAATAACCGACTCTAAATGTAGGTATTGCGATATAAACCGAGTCCGTTCTACAGTTTCTCATTAGGCTGAATGAATAACCGACTCTAAATGTAGGTATTGCGATATAAACCGAGTCCGTTCTACAGTTTCTCATTAGGCTGAATGAATAACCGACTCTAAATGTAGGTATTGCGATATAAACCGAGTCCGTTCTACAGTTTCTCATTAGGCTGAATGAATAACCGACTCTAAATGTAGGTATTGCGATATAAACCGAGTCCGTTCTACAGTTTCTCATTAGGCTGAATGAATAACCGACTCTAAATGTAGGTATTGCGATATAAACCGAGTCCGTTCTACAGTTTCTCATTAGGCTGAATGAATAACCGACTCTAAATGTAGGTATTGCGATATAAACCGAGTCCGTTCTACAGTTTCTCATTAGGCTGAATGAATAACCGACTCTAAATGTAGGTATTGCGATATAAACCGAGTCCGTTCTACAGTTTCTCATTAGGCTGAATGAATAACCGACTCTAAATGTAGGTATTGCGATATAAACCGAGTCCGTTCTACAGTTTCTCATTAGGCTGAATGAATAACCGACTCTAAATGTAGGTATTGTGATATAAACCGAGTCCGTTCTACAGTTTCTCATTAGGCTGAATGAATAACCGACTCTAAATGTAGGTATTGTGATATAAACCGAGTCTGTTCTACAGTTTCTCATTAGGCTGAATGAATAACCGGCTCTAAATGTAGGTATTGCGATATAAACCGAGTCCGTTCTACAGTTTCTCATTAGACTGAATGAATAACCGACTCTAAATGTAGGTATTGCGATATAAACCGAGTCCGTTCTACAGTTTCTCATTAGGCTGAATGAATAACCGGCTCTAAATGTAGGTATTGCGATATAAACCGAGTCCGTTCTACAGTTTCTCATTAGGCTGATGAATAACCGACTCTAAATGTAGGTATTGCGATATAAACCGAGTCCGTTCTACAGTTTCTCATTAGGCTGAATGAATAACCGACTCTAAATGTAGGTATTGCGATATAAACCGAGTCCGTTCTACAGTTTCTCATTAGGCTGAATGAATAACCGGCTCTAAATGTAGGTATTGTGATATAAACCGAGTCCGTTCTACAGTTTCTCATTAGACTGAATGAATAACCGGCTCTAAATGTAGGTATTGTGATATAAACCGAGTCCGTTCTACAGTTTCTCATTAGACTGAATGAATAACCGACTCTAAATGTAGGTATTGCGATATAAACCGAGTCCGTTCTACAGTTTCTCATTAGACTGAATGAATAACCGACTCTAAATGTAGGTATTGCGATATAAACCGAGTCCGTTCTACAGTTTCTCATTAGACTGAATGAATAACCGACTCTAAATGTAGGTATTGCGATATAAACCGAGTCCGTTCTACAGTTTCTCATTAGGCTGAATGAATAACCGACTCTAAATGTAGGTATTGCGATATAAACCGAGTCCGTTCTACAGTTTCTCATTAGGCTGAATGAATAACCGACTCTAAATGTAGGTATTGCGATATAAACCGAGTCCGTTCTACAGTTTCTCATTAGGCTGAATGAATAACCGACTCTAAATGTAGGTATTGCGATATAAACCGAGTCCGTTCTACAGTTTCTCATTAGGCTGAATGAATAACCGACTCTAAATGTAGGTATTGCGATATAAACCGAGTCCGTTCTACAGTTTCTCATTAGGCTGAATGAATAACCGACTCTAAATGTAGGTATTGCGATATAAACCGAGTCCGTTCTACAGTTTCTCATTAGGCTGAATGAATAACCGACTAAATGTAGGTATTGCGATATAAACCGAGTCCGTTCTACAGTTTCTCATTAGGCTGAATGAATAACCGACTCTAAATGTAGGTATTGCGATATAAACCGAGTCCGTTCTACAGTTTCTCATTAGGCTGAATGAATAACCGGCTCTAAATGTAGGTATTGTGATATAAACCGAGTCCGTTCTACAGTTTCTCATTAGGCTGAATGAATAACCGGCTCTAAATGTAGGTATTGTGATATAAACCGAGTCCGTTCTACAGTTTCTCGTTAGGCTGAGTGAATATGTGCAGTTCTCCACTGTTAATGCTGTGTATTCTTTAGTTTAGTGGAAATTGCATATCGTAGTTCTGGCTGTCTGACTTGGTTATTTTGAATATGGTGGCCTCTCCCTCTGTTTGACCTTGGGCTTCTGAGTGGGCACTGAGAGGGCCAGACTAATTGCTTCCTTACGCGCTGCTACTCAATACTGAGCGCTAATTTGGGTGAAAGTCCTGACAAGTAAACACATAGCTTCCTGTGGACGGACAGAGGCATTCACCCGTAAAGCTTCAGGTGTCGGATTCATGTTTGCTTTCATGATGTTTTCACGTTCGGGCAACTTTTCTCCATCTCTGTTATAGCTTTCAGAGCATGATGTGTTTTTTTCATTTTGATTAAGGTGCTTGATTCTTTTTACAAAAATGTATTCCAAAAAAGTTTTTAAAAAGTAGCATGTAAAGCCGTAACAAAACTGCACAGCAGTAAATCTGACCTGTAATACATTAAATATGGTACAAAAACACAATATATGTTTTTCGTATTTTATAAATTTTCATTCATTCCCAATTTCATGCCAACACGTTCCAGAAAAGTCCGGACAGCAGCATGTTTACTGTTGTGTTGCATCCCCTTTCCTTTAACAGCACTTAAAATCATTTGTGGACTGAAAACAGAAACTGATCCAGTTTTGAAAGTGGATTTTTCCCCATTCTTCCACTGTAAAAGTCTTCAGTTGGGCAACCGTACAGCATCTTTACTGTTATATATATTGCGGTTCCTAACGCACCACTCATTTTCAAAGACCGATCTGGACTGCAGGCAGGTCAGCCCGGCACCTGCATTCTCTGATTGAGCCGCTATGCTGTTGTAGGTAAGCATGTGGAAAAAATCATGCACGTCCCTGAAAAAGACGTTGTCTAGAAGGCAGTCAAAAGGCATCTGTCCCAAACACTATTTGCATTCATTAATTAAAAAAAAAAGGTTTCTTTAAAGTGAAATGGAAAGATTTAGATTAATCAAGAGTGAATCTGAATCTTTCAGTTTAGATTTTCAGTTTTCAATGAAAACTTTATTCAGAAAATGCCGGCCTGCATGTTCATGTCTGTACCAAAACACAGAGTTTTAGTATGTGGGCGGGGTCTTGTTTTAGCCACGCCCCTGTATTTCAGAGCAGGTAGGGAGGCTGCATCCCTGTCCCTCATGGCCACATGGTGAGCAGTTAGATCCCAGTGTTGTGAAGTAGTTCAGCACTTTTTAGTGTTTTAATGTAAAATACAGTGATTTTCTGTGTGAACAGCTGCTCAAAGCTGAGTTTGCTGGTCATGAACTTCTGAGATTCTGAGCTCTGAAACGGTCACGACTGAAACAGGTGGTAAAGTTTGGTAACATTTTGATTGTTTTGGTAGTGGCTAAATGGAATTTTTAAATAAAATTTTTAAAAATATTTGTAAATAAAATAATTAAAATTAATGTTTAGGGTCACTCTAAGCTAAAGGTTTTTAGTCTAAAGTCCATGACCAGTCCTAAATGTGTTTCAGCTCTGAAACATCGGTAGAATGATCTGTATAATAAACTAGATTTAAGATGCATTTTACTAGCCTCAGTAGCTTTTTTGCAGCGTACTGTTATTTTTAGCATAGGTCATATTTAAATATGTCTTCAAGTCCAGTATTGAACTGGGGAATCTTTAAAACGCAGGCATTTCTTCTTCTTCGCTTTTAGTTTTTAATGGACACCATCAGTCTAGACACTACCTGGAACATGTAAATTCCCCCAGCCAAAGCCAAACCGCGCTGGAGGCCTCTGAGGCTTTCCTTGGCCGACTCAGGCCGTTTATCCTCGGTCTCATCCTGCATGTCTGAAGCGGCTGAATGAGCAAACAGTGCGCTGGTGACACATTTACTGCCGTGCACTCGATCACTCCAGCAACACTGAGTAAGTGTTCCCGCTCATGTTGTGATAGAAGAGTCTGTCCAACACAGGAAGCTTTAGCTCCATTCATTAGAGGAGATCACGGTTTAACACAGGATGCACTACAGCCATTCGTATCTGAGCTGAACATGGTTTTGGGGATGGTTTATGGACCTCATATTCACCCGTGGAGCTGTTCTGTAATCTCTAATGAGCTTGATTATGTGGATTCTGACACTCCATTTAAAAAATCATCGTTTACCTGAACTTAACTGTCTGTCCATCCATCCATTTTCTAAGCCGCTTCTCCGTCAGGGTCGTGGGGGGTGCTGGAGCCTATCCCAGCAGTCTTCGGGTGGAAGGCAGGATACACCCTGGACAGGTCGCCAGTCCATCGCAGGGCAGACAGACAGACACAGACAGTCACTCACACCCAGGGGCAGTTTAGCACGTCCAACTGGCCTGACTGCATGTCTTTGGACTGTGGGAGGAAACCGGAGAACCCGGAGGAACCCCACGCAGACACGGGGAGAACATGCAAACTCCACACAGAGAGGACCGCCCGGCCAGGGAATCGAACCCAGACCCTCCTCGCTGTGAGGCGATAGCACCACCCACCGCGCCGCCCTGCCACTCTGAACTTAACTGAATTATGGAAAATATTTCCATACATTTATGAGTTTCATTCAAAATAAGGCATTTTTGATGATGTAAAGTAATAAATTAGCTTAACCATCTACCTCACTTCCAGCTCAGTTCATTAAAGGGGGTCAGACTTAGTTTACTAGAGCCACACTCACTAATAACTAGAATGCAGAGAAAGAAGCATAACTATAGAAAAAAGACAGCCTAGCAGGAAAGATAACACAAAGATGTTGAGTAAAACGGTGGATATGGAGATAAGAAATCATCAATAAAATTCCACTTACCTCAAAAACATTTAGTGAAGTTGTTCTATTTTAAAAACAACAGATTTCATTTATTTCAGTAAAATTATTTCTAGACAAATTTACCGAGTCAGAACAGTTCCCAGTGGTGGTGATGGGAACCAGACGTCCCTCTAAAAGCTCCTCACAGTGGTGGTGATAGGAACCAGACGTCCCTCTAAAAGCTCCTACAGAAAGTTCCTACATGAACTGGTTCTGAATTCACTGCCTGATGACTGAGACGCTGTTTTATGAGAGTTTAGAGAACTTCAACTCCATTCATGGTGGAGGGAGACATGCAGGGCGCTGTGCGGCAAAATAGTCCCCAAAGAAAACTCATTATTCCAGATTTTCCACCATCAACATTCCATATAAGCTCAGAAGACTCGTGTAGGTTCTCTGGTGGTTCTGGATGGTCAATAAAGTGTCTATATCTGTGTCGCCTGGTTCCCATCACCACCACTGTAAAGACGTCTGAACCGTTTCACACCAAACCCTCTGGATCTCTCTGTTTACATCACAGTTATGAGAAGAATTTTGAATTAAGAAGGAATTTTGAAACATTGGTAAGATTTTGATCCATATGTTCACATTAGTACAGACTCTCTGGGCTCTTTCCACCCCTGGGCAGAGCTAAAAACAGCTGCGAAAGCCGTCATTAAGTCTGAATCTTTACACTTAGTTATGAAAAAAACATACAAGGACTTTTTTTTCGAGATGCTGTTATGAATCTGGTTGCTGTCGTTTCTGTCAGTGAACTTTTTCAGCCCTGGTTCATTTTGCGCAGCCACAAAGAGGAAAGACTCAACACTCTCCACGCAGACGCAGAGGAACTTCAAACACTGCTTTAAAATGTTCTTCACACTCACACATCTCATTTACACATATAGTTCTTTAAAGAACCATCCACTCAAATGTTCTTCAGGAAACAAAAGTGGGTCTTCTACAATATTACTACAGAAAAACGGCACTTATACAGCACAGAGCAGAGTCGAGCGAGGGGGTAAAGAGGGGGTTTCAGTGTGTTTATTCTCTGATGATGTCTCTCAGGTCTCACTGCTGCTGAGAATGGAAGATTTAAAAACGTAGAAGTAAAAGTTTTGGAATCTTCAATGCTGCTTTTCTCACATTGTGCCAAACCGCATTGCGTCAGGGCTTAATCACGTAAAGCTGGAACACACTGGACACAAAAACAGGCCAAAATCCTACTGTACATCCATTAAATACAACTAACAGTGACATTCTCACATGTACATATACATACTGGCTACTTTATTAAGCCCACCTCCTCGTTTCTACCCTCACTGTTCACTTTATCAGCTCCACTGACCGTATAGCTGCACTCTGTAGTTCTACAGTTACAGACTGTAGTCCATCTGTTTCTCTGATACTCTGTTACCCTGTTCTTCAGTGGTCAGGACCCCCATGGACCCTCACAGAGCAGGTACTGTTAGGGTGGTCATTCTCAGCACTGTAGTAACACTGACGGTGGTGTGTTAGTGTGTGTTGCGCTGGTATGAGTGGATCAGACACAGCAGCGCTGCTGGACCTTTTAAACACTGTGTCCACTCACTGTCCACTCTATTAGACACTCCTACCTTGTTGGTCCACCTTGTAGATGTAAATTCAGAGATGACAGCTCATCTGCTGCTGCACAGTTTGTGTTGGACAGGACGCTGCCCACAGGACGCTGCCCACAGGACGCTGCCCACAGGTTCTCAGCGTTCTCTGCTGCGTCTGATCCACTGATCCCCTGATGAAGTCCTTCATTGTGTTGGCAGTGTGGTTCAGGTTTTTGTCTTACTGCACAATGAACTTCTTCCTGATCAGATTGGATGCATTTCTCTGTAACTAGACATAAAACATCTGAACTCATTCTGCTGCTACCATCATGACTTACATCTTCAGTGAGTTTCAGTGAGCCCATTCCAGGAGCTGCCATGCAAGCCCAAGCGTTTGACTGATGAGCTTCTACATTCTGGTTCCTGAGCAGATCCTTGCCTTCTCCAGAGTTTGGTCTCTCCATAACTTCTGGAAAGGCTAATATTGATCTCATCAGCCCATAAAAGTCTCTCTCTATATAACATCTCTGTATTTTCTGGCTAATTCCAATCTGGCCTTTGAGCTTTACATCTTGTGGTACAGCCTCTATATTTCTGCTCTGTTAGTCAGCTTCTGACAGTAGATTGTGCTTAATTGATTGATTTGTTGATTGATTGGTTGGTTGGTTGATTGATTGATTAATTATAAGGGTCCAGCCTGTGCAGCCGACTGCCAGCAGAGGACAATGGCCACAAAATGCCATAACTTCAGGGAACTCCAGTTCGCAGAAGCCCTCGGGCTGATTAGGCCCAACCTGACACACCTGTGGACTCCTCTACTTAGAGCTGCTGATTGCCACAGCCTTATCTCACCTTTGTAGAGGGGTGACTGGTACTCAACCCAGGTGGGTATTTAAATGAAAAGAAAAGCGGGCTGGAAAACACAAAAGAGAGTAATTACCCCAAAATTACTCAAAAAACAAAGAAGCCACAAGCAGGCTTGAGATACAACCAGCTCCAAGCTGTACTAGAGGTGTTTAAGGGTAAACAAGTGGAACATAAAGTCAGTCTTCCCCTGATAATTACAGAGGAAGTGTCTTCTGTTTTCTTAGTCCATGTTTCCAGTTCAGCCTTCATTTGAGCTGCTTTCAGCGTTTCTTTTGTTTGCCGTTTTCCCGCCCTTTTATCTCCTGTTCCTTGGTTTTTCACTCCTTGTTGCCGGCGCTTCTCAGTGGCGCAGCGGTAACTCCACGGACCGCCGATCATCCATCAGTGGTTGGACCCTCGCTCTGGGGCACCTCATCCCTAATGTGAGGGTTCACATCCCATTACCTCAGATTTAACACTCTTTCTCACAGCTTTTCATCTTGGCACTTGGTTTCGCCTCCCTGCCGTCCTGTAACCTGGATGGATGGACAGATGGATAAAACTTTATTGCAGTGTTACAGTAGAGATGTATAATTGCATGTATTTGGCAGAAATAAACAGACATAAGTGTGAAGACATGAGAGAGAAGTGTGAGCGAAACCTTCACCCCCGCACCCTGGAGGTACTTGATGTCACTGACTGTTGTTTTTTTTTCTTCACAGCTTGCGCAACGTTCCTGTCATCAACTGCTGTTGTTAGTTCATTAGTGGTTCCTTTAGTGGTTCCTTTCTTTCTCAGAACAGTTCAAATGCTTGTTCAAAGCTCTGATCTGATTTTCTCTTCTCCTGCAAACAGCTCCCTGGTCTTTAACACCAGGTGCAGTCCTTCACAAGTGAAACCCAGGGCTCAAACCAAGGGCTCACTCTCAGAAATAAAGGTATTAAACTGTCCCTGGGGTGGAAGCCTCAGTCCCTTTAGTCAGGGAACATAACTGAGCCATAATCCACTGAAATGATCTGTTCTAAGCTGTACTGACTCCACACACCCCGCCTCGCCTAATTTAAAACATTCAATTATGAAAAGGAACAAATACCAACTTTTCACCTGGAGAACCTGATTTAAGCTCCACAATCAGACCTTAGAACCACTGCTGGAGCTTTGAGGAACATTTACACTGTTTGTACCTTGATGAACGAGAAACGTAGCTGAACAGAACCTTCATTTCTAGCAGCGTAGATATTCAGAGCTGTTAGTTGTTTTAAATAATCCATTTAACTGAGCAACAAGAAACACCTGTCAGTCACATGTTCTAATATTTTTGCTCACATGGAACACAAATGGCTTCAAACCAAAGCTGATGTTTTTAACACGTCTAGACGTAAATAACAGGAAATTCAGATCTACTGACTCCATCTTTTGATCTCAAACCCAAATCTTCAGTGTCGAGCAAAAACAAAGACCTGGCCCTGCAGTTCTAATACTTTCAGAGGAAACCGTATCAGGCAAGGCTGGAAGCTAATGCCCCACATTTGGTGAAGAGGCTGGAGACCAGAAGACATGGATCCAAACCGTATATCAAAATCAAACCTTGACCTACTTTGAGAAAGATTAAGGTTTTGGAATGACTTTCGGCATCCCAGAATTCAATATTATTAAAAATCTGCGGGTGGATCTCAAATATGCTGAGCACGCAAGATGACCTAGAAGATATTTTTTGAAAGAGAAGCATTTATTCTGGAAGGGACAGTGGGAAGGAATTCATACTTATACTAATTTATGATCATATTCAGCACAGCACTCCAGTTACTGGCACTGAAACATTTAACAAATGATGCTATATTGAAATGTAATAATATACAGAAGTATTGGTGTTAATTTATATAGTATTCTTTAACTTTTATATGGTAAATACATGCAGTTCTTCACCACTTATCCCGGCTATTTTAGAAAGTATCAATGAACATGAAAACAAGAAAAAAAAAAACAAAAAGAAAAATTCTGGCGTTTGTTTCTTCTGTGTGCAACACCATGCAATCGTTTTAAACAGGACCTCCACCCGTTTTTAAAAATATATGCATAATTAAGTGGTTAGGATGTAAACAGAGCAGTTCATGGTGATTCAGTGTGAAACTTTCTGTTCTAGATAAACGTACCGAGTCAGAGCTGCTCACAGTGGTGGTGATAGGAACCAGATGTCCCTCTAAAAGCTCCTCACAGAAAGTTCCTACATGAGACGCAGCTAAACGCTTCTGGAGCGACGCTGAAACCAAAGACACGCTTGGCGAAATGAAAGATTTAAATATTCATCTTCTAGATCTTGTATGTTCATATTTTCAGAGTTTATTGTTTGGCTGTAAAGCAGAAATCTGATTACTGTCTGATTCATGTGGACCTGGAGTTTCCCCGTCATCTCATTACTCAGGTGCATGTAAACCCATTGATCGGATTACTGACAAAATCAGATGTTCTGCAGTTATTGGATTATTAGGTGCATGTAAACGCACTCAGTTTTAGAAAATTGTTTTAGAAAATTTTGGTCTTAAACTCATTTAATTTCCCCGTCAACATTCCAAGTAACACTCCAAAGACGCGTGTAGGTTCACTGGTGGTTTTGGGTAAATAAAATGTCTGTATTTGAAAAAACAGAAGTGCGGATAATGTATCGTACAGCTGGGATCGGTTCCCAGTTCACTCCCAGTTGGACTCGCTGTAAAAAGGCTGAGGTTAACAGTGACAGAAACCATGAACTGTTCCTAAATCATAACGTCCATCTGAACTTCAGTCGTTACGA
Organism: Pygocentrus nattereri; assembly: GCF_015220715.1. Classification (NCBI taxonomy): domain Eukaryota; kingdom Metazoa; phylum Chordata; class Actinopteri; order Characiformes; family Serrasalmidae; genus Pygocentrus; species Pygocentrus nattereri. Next base: position 43,568,717 of record NC_051220.1, on the reverse strand, counting down.
TCAGAAACCTCATGTTCAGATCATCCACATCTGCAGCAGTTCATCACTGCGTGGCGTATGTGGGCGTGTGGTAATGAGGGAAAGATACCAGCCGGGAGGATTTCGGAGAACAATAGCTGCTGATATATAAGACTTCCTGTTCGGTCCAGCCCAGCGGTCAGCACTGTGGGAACAGTTGGGTCAGCGTCAGCGGTCTTGTCCCATCACTCCAAACGGCAAGTACGTAGCGTGGCCTGGGTTTAAAAATACTAAACAAACCACGAGCTGGAGGAAGAGTCGGAGGATGTGCTAAACCCAGCCAGAGCCGTTTCCTCTCTGCTGTCTTCAGTGAAACTGTCTGAGCCACATGTGCTCATCAGTCTCTTCACTGAGAGACGCCACATACATTAGACGTCACTGTTTGTCCTGATTTCACTCCTCAAACATTTCCATTTCCAGCGTTTAGCCGAGGCTCTGATCCAGAGCGACGTTCAGGAAGAGCTTCGTCTGTCTAGAGAAAGTCTCTCTGCTAGTTACCAGTCGTTTAGAGAGAGAGACGGTCCTGAGCTCAGATACTGCTAGAACCACAGTCACTGATACAGAGAGAGAAGGAACCGAGTGGAACACAGAACAGTGCACTACAACACACTACAACACACTACACTATACTACACTACAATACACTACACTACAATACACTACAACACACTACAATACACTACACTACAATACACTACACTACACTACAACACACTACACTACAATATAATACACTACATAAGTGCAGTAAAATACATTACAGTCAATACTAAACTCAGTGCTGATTTAACTGCTGTATAAAGAGTCTTCAGTCTGAGTTTGAAGACCATAAGAGACTCTGCTGTTCGGACAGCCAGTGGGAGTTTATTCCCCCACTTGGGCTCCAGTACAGAGAACATTCCCGACGCTCGTCTTCCACGCGCCTTGAAGGACGGCGGGTCAAGCCGAGCTGTACTCGAAGCTCGAAGGGCTCGTGGTTCAGTTCCAGATTTCACCATTGCCATCAAGTCTGTAGGGGCTGGTCCATTTCTGGCTTTGTAGGCCAGCGTTAGGGTTTAAATCTGATGCAGCTACAGGAAGCCAGTGAAGGGAGCGCAGCAGTGGGGTGACGTGGCTGAACTTGGGCAGATTGAAGACGAGCCGTGCTGCTGCATTCTGGATGAGCTGCAGAGGCTTGATGGCCAGAGACTGTACCAGGCACCTGGGCGGCCTCTCGAGTGGCATTCATGCTAACAGTGCTTCTCAACATTCTGTTTGGTGCCCCCATCTGCCACGTCCATGTAATTGCAGCCTGCTTACCCAGATAGCTAACATTGCTACACTCGCTCTACAGTGCACTAATTGGCTACTCCATGCCAGTAGCTAGCAGCTTTTGTGTAGCTGTAGTTGTAGCCAAGTTTCACTACAATTTTCGCAACAGGCTTCAGACAATCCACGTAAATTCTGGACCACAGAATGCGACCATTAACAGGGCTAGTGGAGGTCCTGACTGAGCCACGGACAGTTCAAGCAAACGGTCACGCGCTGATCACCCCTTACTAGTAGGCTTAGTTCAGGGGTCGCAACCAAAACATGAAGAGCCAGCCACGACCATGTTATGTCCATTTTACCATCAAGGCCGTAAACGTTCCTGAGTATGTGCTGCTGTGCTGTAAAGTACAGGCTAAAAATATAATACAAACAAAAACAGACGGACCGCGTTAATCTTCAGCTCAGCTACAGCTGCTTTCCTCGCATCTCCAGCAGGAAACTTCTCTAAAGTAGAGCAGTTTCTTATAAAATGTCTCAATGTTTGACTTTTTACGAAGCTAGAGTGGCTTCTCATGCACCAGCTTCTTGTTCAACTTGTCCCGTTCCACCTTAAAAGGTGCCAGAATGTAACTGCTGTGCCATTTAAGGTGGAACGGGAGGAGTGACTTCACGAATTAGTGTTTCAGTTTCTCACTGCAGGTTAAACGTATGAGGAAACCAGCTGGAGTGACTATAAACACTAATCAGTCCATTCGTCTCCAGATTATCGATGTCCGTCTTAAATCTCTCTCTTTGCCGTTTCGTAGCTACTAGCTGGGCGAGACTGTCGTCTGCGTTGCTATGGTGACCAGCCGTCTGCGCTGATCTTCAGGGTTAAAGGGTGAATCAGCAGTTCTACATTAACTCCAGCGTTTAAGACCATTTACTGTTAAACTGTGTTGAAGGATCAGCAGAGCTTTATTTTACTGTAGAGGAGGATTATTTTATTATTACCTACTGATCTGATTCAGCTGTGGAGCCGCGACAGGGCAGCAGAAGAGCTGACCCATGGCTAAAGTGGAAAACATTTCTGAATAGTTAGAATTCTGGTTTGAGGCTTTTAGGAAAGAGATTTTAAGAGATTAAGCTTTTTGCTAAATAATAAATAACAATGAGCCTAGTATGTTACTGTCTGTCTGAATATCTGAGCTAACAGCCGAGTTCTAAAGCTTTTGCATCCTGTTTGAATCTGTATTTAAAGAACTACATCCTCGGACATCGTTTTGTTTGTCGGATTGTGCTGACCGCTGACTCTGCCAGTGCTGGTGGCCTTCAGCTCTACACGCAGAGCTTCCTTCACACTTCCTCAAACAAACCTCCTCTTTCCTTCATTGTTTATGAAGGGTGGAAAGCAGCAGTCAAACTGAGGACACACTCTGTTTGTTTCTTCATCAGCCTCATCTTCAAAAGCTCTCATAGAAATTAAACCCAAGCAGACTCGCGGAGTCGAGTCATGACTTGGACTCAAGTCAGACTGGAATCATGAATTTGATGATTTGAGATAAATCGAGAGACTCGAGACCCGAAGTGGAAGAAACGTGGCGTCAGACCGCTGACAGGACTCTACACAGCTGCTTACTATTCATGTGAATGGATGTTTCCCACTGTAAATTTCATAAACAGCAACATTGTCAAATGTCTCTTACTGTGTTTTACACTCAGCGTATTTTATTCTGGAAGACGAGAAGCGTTCCAGTTCAAGAGAAACATCACTAAGCCCAGCTCTTCCCATCAGACTGATTTGAACAGCTTTGGTGGGTAAAACAAGCGCTGTGTTCCTCGAATTTGCCATTCCAGCTTAAATGACCGCTGCACCATTTAAGGTGGAACGACAAATTCAAACAAGCCAACTTCAGCTTTCACCACCACTTTGCTGTCTTTTCTGTAAATTTGTTCAGCTCAGCTGTTTTGGTTTCTTGTCGCCTGATTCAATTAAACCTTGCTGTTTCCTAGTTTGCTGAGCTAGTTGTTGACATACTGTCATTTTTATTAAGGTTAATAGTACTTGTGTATTTGCACTACTCTGTCTATGCCATTACGTCTGCCATGGTCACCTGTGTACCATAGATTTAGTATTTTATTTGTAAGGGTAAAAAAATCAATTCATATACAGCCACACTGCTAACATGCTTACAGTTACCATCATCTTTGGTGTTCAGTGTTGAAATGGCCTTCAACCAGCTGAAGAATGCAGACTGATTTGTTCAGGACTTGAAAATTAGGATTTGAGCCATATGGACGTCTATTTTTACATATTTGAAATGCATTGCAGTCGGTGCTGAAATGCACCATAAGCTCTTTTTATTTCAGAATGTTTTGCCATATTAACCAAATGTTTTAAAACTATTTTAAATGTTTGGGGAAATATTACACATAAAAATGAACCGTACAGAAAAAAACTCTGTGTAAACATGTTTATCAACTCCGTCTGGAAGTTGAGGAACATCTCCAGAATCCTGTCTGATGCTCTTCACTGTCTGATTCCTTTAGAAATGAATGTGTTCCAGTTTCTTCGTGTTAAATCTGATCTAATGGTCCTTTAACAGGACAGAAGCGAGGGCTGTAGGTATTGATACTCAGTTCTGATCTGATATCTTGTTTATGCGAAGTACATTGTGTGTGAGAGCCTGATTGCAGACGTACATGGTTAATGTAAAGCGCAATGCAGATCACAGACGTGAGTGCTGTTCATTCAGCTCATGGATATTCAGTTACATCTGTAGACATCTTACTAGACTGTAGTATTGAAAAAATATAACTAATACAAACAAGTGCATTTGAAAAATATGTTTAACAAAATATATATTTTTGGCCACTTTTACATATTACTATACTATATATTTGATAAATACATTTGGAATCTATTTTTTCCACATGGGGAGGATGCGACATTCCCATTTACAGGTTCTGTGAATGCTGGAGCAGTTCAGGTAGGTACTGTGTTTGAGAGTGTGAGTTACCATCACCCAGGTCTGGGTCCTGATTCACAGCCCCCGGCAGGATTCTGTAGTGGCCATAGCTGTGCCTGAGGTCCAAGAGCTTGTTTCCTCTCTCTGGAAATAAGAGCTCTTGTACTGTGGCTGCCAAGTCAGTTCTAAATTAAGCTGCGTTTATGGGAATGAATTTCGAGTTGCCAGGGCTTCTTCTGTGTGTTCCCCATGCTACAGTATGTTAACCCTCTGGGGTCCACGAACTTGCTTGTGCATCAAATTCTCTGTGTATCTTTTGTGAAGATCCAGCTCAGAAATCCAGTTCAAACCCTTCCTGAATCTGTAGAGCCGCCCTTTCCATTCCATCTCATCTTGATCATACGAGACTCACATCCGGAGTTATGAGCCTGTGAAGAGGGGCTGAGATACACGTCATCTGCCTCTCACCGTGTGGAGCTGCTGGATTCGTGTGTCCGTCTACATTCTGTGTGAAACTGACCGACGGACACTCAGGAGATCACTAAGGACTGACCGTCACGCCGGAAACCCTTAATTCTTCATTCAGTCCACATAGGAGACTCGTGTGAAACGGCGTCAGAGAGTTTCCAGCTGCTGAAGCTGCTGCAGCGGGTTTGGAAAGTAGTGATGAAGATAACGGAGCGCTTAGATATGAAACACATGAGGATCCTGTTACATGAAGAGCCTTTTTAAGTTTAAGAGCAGCCCTCATAATGAGCATCGTGTTTGGCGCCCCCTATCTGCCATGTCACTATAGACTGTTATTGTAAATTTTTTACCTTTCTAGCTAATATAGCTTGCTTAATAATATAGCTAACTTGTTAGTTATAGCTAACCTGCTAACTGTTTAGTGAGGTTGATCTATTATTATGATCAGCTTCTGCACTATGAAGGGATGGAAAGGTGATATAGGTGATATTGAGATCAAGCGTGCTGTTATCAGATATAAAACAGGTAAAATCTTAACTGTTTTTATTGTACAATGCATAAGCAAGCAAAACTAACCATAAGTGGTATGCAAATGTTTTGGCAAATTATATAGTTTGTTTATTTTCTTCCATAAAACTTCAAAGCATAATATCCACACCATGCTTAACAGTGTACACGGTGTTCTTTTCATCAAATGCTGTTTTTCCCCCTTAAACTTACCTTTTGATGTCTTTTTTTTATTTTATATTTTATATATACTTCATCAGTCCATAGCATTGGTTTCCAAAATACCTCTGGCTTATGTAGATGTTTTACATACTTCAGATGTTGACCTCAGGACTCAGTACCATGTGTATTTCCTTTCCTGTGGGATATCAACTGGTGTATTGACTGCACTTGTTTCATGTATTTGCACTTCATGCAGTTTTGTGTGGTGTGCTGCTGTATTGTGAAACACATTGGGAGCTGGAAATGATTTCAGTACAAGGTATACGAGTTGTATTCAGGAATGACCGTAAAGACCGTGATTTGGCTTCCTAAAGGTCCTTTGCTGTCATGTGGGGGTTTTGCTTTGCCTTTATGTCCAGCATATTGTAGCTGTTTGGACTTTTTTGCCGTTTTTCAGTTTTTCACAATTTTAAAATGTCTGTCCTTTACATTGTGTGTAAATTTCATGAAAATTGTTCCAAAAAAAACGGCCCAAAATGACTTGGAAAAACTCTGGTTCCACTGATTTACATTAAAAGTAAAGTATTTTTTTCCTTCTCCTGTAAAGTTACTATTTTGGAGATACAAGGTTTTGTTCCGACAACAGTGATATGAGCAATGAGACGTTTTTGCTTGACTTCCACTGTTCCACTTAAATGCCATTTCTTAATGACATTTTGGACGGTGAGAATTGTGAGCTGAAGGCACTTTGACGTCTTTTTATAGACTTCTCCTGCTTTTTAGGCATTAATTAGCTTTATTTTCAGATCCTCTGCCAGCTGCTTAGAGGAGCTCATTGTTGCTGGTGCAAAGTTTGAAGAGTCAGAGAATTCATTACGCTCTGGAATCTAAAAATTCCTAATTACAGATTTCAGTCTAACCAATCTGGACAAGTCAGTTCAGGCCAAACTAGTTCATTGAATTCTCAGATTTTACAAGAGTAAGAGCATCTAAAGATTTGCACTTTTCTTCATTGTCATCATCATCATTGTTAACCGCTTAGTCCAGATCGGGTCGCGGTAGCAGTTGAGAGAGCAGAGAATCCCAGATGACCCTGTCCCCCGCAACTTCCTCCACCTCATTCCCAGGGACTCCAAGCTGCACCCAGGTCAACTTGGAGATGTAATCCCTCCAGTGGGTCCTAGGACAACCCCGGAGTCTTGTCCCGGTAGGTCGTACCTGGTACCCCCGCACCTGGAGGCATCCAGGGGGCATCTGGATCAGATGCCCGAACCACCTCAGCTGGCTCCTCTCAATGCAGAGGAGTAGCGGCTCTACTCAGAGTTCCTCCTGGATGGCCGAGCTCCTCACCCTATCAAATAGAGTGTAGCTGCCACCCTGTGGAGATGCTCATTTCCGCCACTTGTATTCATGATCTCGTTCTTTTGGTCATTACCCACAGCTCATGACCACAGGTGAGGGTCGGGATGTAGACTGACTGGTAAACAGAGAGCTTTGCCTTTTTGGTTCAGCTCCCTCTTCACCACTACAGCCTGGTGCTGCCGCCTGTCCCAGCCTGCGGCCGATCTCATGATCCCTCTTCCCATCACTCATGAACAAGACCCCGAGATACTTAAACTCCACTTGGGGCAAGTCCTTTCCCCTTATCTGGAGTGGGCATGCCATCCTAAGATCATGGACTCAGACTCGGAGGTGCTGACCTGCATACCAACTGCTTTACACTCAGCTGCAAACCGCTCCAGTGAGCACTGGCGGCATCCATGTGATTCAGCCAAAAGAAAATCATCTGCAAATAGCAGAGACACCACCCACCGGCTTCCACACATAATGCCCTCCTGACCCTGGCTACACCCTGACACTCTGTCCATGAATATCACGAACAGGAGTGGAGACAGGGCACAACCCTGGCGGAGTCCAACGCTAACACTGAAAGAGTCTGACTTAATGCCAAGTATACAAACACAGCTCTCACTCCAGGAGTGCAGATATTGGTATATATCTTATAATAATATTATAATAATAATAATATATAATACATAATAATATAATATTATATAGATATTAGATACTCCCGGAGGACCTACCACAAGATATCTCAAGGAACATGGTCATAAGTCTCCAAGACCACAAAACACCTGTAGACCCAAGGAGATCTGGTACCATGTTCACTTATGAACATCCTTGTGTTCGAACTTGGTGTTCATTATGGACAATCCATGCCTGGCACAGAAGTCCAATAACAATTCACCATTCAGGTTTAGATCGGGCAGGCCGTTCTTCCCAATCACGCCTCTCCAGGTCTCCCAGTCATTGCCAATGTGAGCATTGAAGTCTCCCAGTAAGACTATGGAGTCTGTAGGCGGGACCCTTTCCAGAACCCTGTCCACTCGCTCCAAGAAGGCAGAATACTCTGACCTGTTGTTTGGTGCATAAGCACCCGGCCACCAGGCACTCGCTGAGGGACGCTACCCTCAGACCTGGCTCCAGGTACACGATTTTCTGTGTGTGTTGTGCATGGTGGGGTTTTGGATCACGTTAGTCTGGGTCTTCACTCCAGACCTGTTTACCCTGGGAGACCCTACCAGGAGCATATTGCTCCCGACGACTCATCTCTGAAGATCCCTAGACCACACAAGCCCTTCCGCCACGACAAGGATCCAATCCAGGAAGGGATTTGCACTTTTGCAACTACTATTTCATTTTTTAATTAAACATAACTATATTGTGCCTTAATATTAGCAAAAAAAATGTTATTGTTTGTCTTTTCACTTAAACAACATATTATATTATATAGGGAGGGGTGCCTGAATTGCATGCAACTGTGCGTATGTGGAACACTTCTACAACATTTAGAGAGGGTCCTGTGGTGAAAAGCTAATGCTGTGCTTTCATTTTTAAAGCAAGCATCTTTTCTTCTGTGTTTTATGTTAACAGGCTCATTTCACAATTACCATTTCACACAAACGAAGGCCGGCTAAAGCTCAAAAAAGCACAAATTAAGGCCCGGAAAACAGTGGCCCTCATGATTGCGGAGACATGTGTGGGTGAGCAACACGTTCCAGGGTGTGCAGTGGGTCGGGCTCGTTGCCGCTGTCAGCGCAATGATGAATGGCACATTTAAAGTGCTCTGAAATCACTCTCAGGAGTTTCTTAATCAAAAGCAGCCACCGGTGATCAGAGACGGATCCGAGGGAGAAAAGACTGTCCACCTTACGTCTGAGCAGTTTCTGTCTTTAATACTGTCATTAAAGCGAAAGCGGAGCAAAAGGAGAAGGTCGGCATTCAGCCAAGACGTGTTCTGGTCTGAAGTCATTTTGTACTGGATCTATGGGGCTAACGTAGCTAATGGAAGCTTCTTAGCCCATTATTTAGCATGGAGTTGTTCAGTATCTCTAACAGTCCTGATTACGTGGTTTCTGACTCTGTATGACCCACTGTTGCCTATAAACATGGATGAAAGTACTTTAGGGTGGCTGAGAATGGGAGTAACAGGATTTTAAGACTTTAATTGTGTCTGTACTTTTGTCCACATTTCTGTTCACCTGCTCCTGAGGTATATACGGAGAGTCAAATGGGCTGTGTGTGGGTTTAGCTGTAGTAAAAACTGTCCATGTGGTCGGCTGTATTGAGCAGTCAGCCGTATGAAGTGATTGGCCGTATGGAGCAGGTCAGCTGTATGGAGGAGTCGGCTGTATGGAGGAGTCGGCCGTATGGAGCAGGTCAGCTGTATGGAGGAGTCGGCTGTATGGAGCAGGATGGCTGTATGGAGCAGGTTGGCTGTATGGAGGAGTCGGCTGTATGGAGCAGGTCAGCTGTATGGAGGAGTCGGCTGTATGGAGGAGTTGGCTGTATCGAGCCAGTCGGCCCTTTGGAGCAGGTCGGCCGTATGGAGCGGTCGGCCGTATGGAGCAGGTCAGCTGTATGGAGTGGTCTGCTGTATGGAGGAATCGGCTGTATGGAGCAGGTCAGCTGTATGGAGGAGTCGGCTGTATGGAGGAGTCGGCTGTATCGAGCCAGTCGGCCCTTTGGAGCAGGTCGGCCGTATGGAGCGGTCGGCCATATGGAGCAGGTCAGCTGTATGGAGTGGTCTGCTGTATGGAGGATTCGGCTGTATCGAGCCAGTCGGCCGTATGGAGCAGTCAGCCGTATGGAGCAGGTCGGCTGTATGGAGGAGTCGGCTGTATCGAGCCAGCCGGCCGTATGGAGCAGGTCGGCTGTATGGAGGAGTCAGCTGTATCGAGCCGGTCGGCCGTATGGAGCGGTCAGCCGTATGGAGCCGGTCGGCCGTATGGAGCGGTCCGCTGTATTGTGTGTTTTTTCTGGTCAGAAGCCAAGGCTCCACTCTGTAGGTGACTCAGCTGGCTGTGGTAAAGGCAGGTGATTAGCATTCTCCTTCAGGCATGTTCAGGCAACTCTATGTAAATATACAGCGCAAAAGTCAGAGAACACCCTTCATTATTCAATTTACAGGCAATTCAGGACAAGTTATTCATTCTTCTGAGTCAGGAAAAAAAAGCAGAAAACAAACTTAATGGAAAATCACACAGAAGCCTCAACAGCTATCATACGAGTGCAGTATTCCGCTCAGCACTTTGGCACTTTCTGCGTTTCAGTACCCAAATTCATATGGGACGTAATGATTGGCTGGACTCTGTAAAATCCACCTAGCAACCAAAATGCATTTCAATTAGTTGGGCCAATACTTTTAAAGAAAACCATCTGTGTCGTGGGTTTGTGCCGTCAGTATTCCGAACACCAGCTTCCACAGGAGGAGCAGTTGTCTGTACTGTTTTCCTGCATTTAATTAGAATTTTTATAAATCTGATCATAAAAATGTCCATTAACTGATTATACTTTTGATGAGTTAATGAGTTAATATAAATGATACGTGCAGTGAACGAGGCTACCACAGAAAGAAGCCTAGTAAAGTCAGACTGTGGCGGGAAGCCGACGTTTATCTGACGCTGTAAACGTAGATTAACAGCTCAGTATTAAACTGTTTTATGGTGATAATCCACTGTTTAATATTCACAGACGTGTTAAATAAGATGTTTAAATCTACTAAAAAAAACTCAGCTTGGGTTTCGTTTATAAATGAATGTGTTTGTTACTTAAATGGGAACAATTGCAAGTGTACGGAATGCTGTGCTCTTACGTTGCATATGTTATGATACTACTCAGTGAGTCTCTCTCCCTTCATTCCAGCTTTCGTTCTTCTCAGGAGCCTCACTTTCAGCTCCTCAAAGAACCCGCAGACACGCCTCCAAAGCTCAGTCTGAGAAGCTGGTTGATGATTTTCTGAAGGCTTATTGTGCTGTTTGATCTCCGTGTATGAGTTGTATGCCCTGGAGAGTCAACGGTACATTTAGAAACCTTAACAGTTTGCATGCTACACCAAACTGAAATAAGTGAAATTCACTTTTCTATGATTCAGTGCAAAGCAGTCCTCCTCTATAAATCATCTCTTTTCATTTTCTCAGCTGTACGTGATGAACATGTGCTGCCCTGTGATGGATCTGAGGTGAGAGGCCTTTATTGGAGAGCGCTCAGACACATAAACATCTGGAGAAGAGTTTTGTCCAGCTCACGCCGCTGCTGGATTTCTACTCTGCTAGTCCACTATCCAGCGTGTGTTTGAGCCTCTGGCAGGGTTAACGAGGGCAAACAGCCAAAACGGAGACAAACTGAGCCAATAAGACAGCAAACAGCATTCAGCTCCACCGTGTCTGACCGACAGAGACCGAAAGGTCACAAACTCTGCAGGTTAATGTATAATAAATGTGGGTGTCTCAGAGAAAGCATTAACCATAAATCAATAAAGGGCTTAAAAATACACTCCTATACATCAGAATAGGAGATATCAGTCCATTGAGGACCTCAAAATGCTGCTATATGCTAGAATAGGAGATAATCAGTCCATTGAGGACCTCAAAATGCTGCTATATGCTAGAATAGGAGATATCAGTCCAGTGATGACCTCAAAATGCTGCTATATGCGTGAATAGGAGATAATCAGTCCATTGATGACCTCAAAATGCTGCTATATGCTAGAATAGGAGATATCAGTCCATTGAGGACCTCAAAATGCTGCTATATGTGAGAATAGGAGATATCAGTCCAGTGATGACCTCAAAATGCTGCTATATGCTAGAATAGGAGATATCAGTCCATTGAGGACCTCAAAATGCTGCTATATGTGAGAATAGGAGATATCAGTCCAGTGATGACCTCAAAATGCTGCTATATGCGTGAATAGGAGATATCAGTTCAATGATGACCTCAAAATGCTGCTATATGCTAGAATAGGAGATATCAGTCCATTGATGACCTCAAAATGCTGCTGTATGCTAGGATAGGAGATATCAGTTCAATGATGACCTCAAAATGCTGCTATATGCTAGAATAGGAGATATCAGTCCATTGATGACCTCAAAATGCTGCTGTATGCTAGGATAGGAGATATCAGTCAATGAGAAACCTCCAAAAATGCTCCTTTATACAAGAACATGAGATACTAGTCCAAAAATGACCTCAGTAAATGCTCAAGCACTAAGACATTTTGACTTACGCCCTCAAGTAAATGTGACTATCCACTAGAATAGGAGATTAGTCCATCAACAACTTCAAAAATGTTGCTATATTCAGTAGATATCAGTCCTATGACCTCAATAAACATGCCTACACACTAGAATGAGATGAACAACCTCAAAAAATATTCATCCCTATATAATGTCAATGAATGCTCCCAAGCACTAGAATAGGAGATATTAGTCCATAAATTACTTCAATAAATGTGCCTGTACACTAGAGTAGGAGATGAACCTCAATAAACACTCCTGTATACTATAATAGGAGATATTAGTCCATAAATAACCTAAATAAATGCACCTAAACTCTACAACAGAACACATTAGTCCATCAGTCTCAAATAGCAAGCTTATATGCTAAAATAGGAGATATAAATCCATAAATGACCATAATAAAAGCTCTTTAACACTAGAATAGGAGATAAACAACCTCAATAAACACTCTTATATACTAGAATAGGCGATATTGGTCCACAAATAACTTCCATAAAAGCTCCTATACGCTAGAACAGGGGATGTTAGTCCATGAGTGACCTCTGTAGAACCTTCTATACACTAGAATAGGAGATGCTATGGAGGCCTGTAAGCTGATGTGCTCCTTGTAATTGGCTGCAGTCCAGTTTTGGGGCCAGTGCAGTAATTATTTACCCAGGAGAGCAAAAACAGACCGTGGTTTCCGTGCCTTTGGCCATGTGGATGAGGAGAGTGAGGGGCTCCTGAGAGCGGCCCCTGTTTAAGCGGGGACCCAGGAGCTTGGATGGACGAGGAGAGGGGAGTGAATGGAGGGGTAGAGGGGTTCAGATAGAGAAAACATGCTCCTGTCCAAAACGCTGAGATCATTGTAGAAGCAGGAGGGGGTTAGGGTGGAAAAGGTGGGGGGGGGGGGGGGGGGGGGGGGGGGGGGGGGGGGGGGGTGGGGGTGTGTGTCTGTGTGTGTATAGGGGGGTTAAATTTCATCCCCCAGGAAAGTGGCCCTGGCTGGGGCCGCTGCAGGGCAGCACGGCTGAAAGAGAGGGGAAAAAAACGAGAGAGAGAGAGAGAGAGAGAGAGAGTGAGAGAGTGAGAGAGTGAGAGAGAGAGAGAGAGAGAGATATGCACTCTTGGCTGAACTCGACTCCATTGTGTGGCAGATCCTATCACTTTTCTTCTTTTTCCCAAAATGCATTTCCACACGGATAAGCGCAGCACAATGTGAGGATTTGTGGATCTGATTTGATTCCAGCACATCCACTTCCTGTTTTGCTCATTTACGCCCAGCGCGTAATCAATTTGGATGTGCATTTCCAAGAAAAAAGATCTCCATAAATGACTTTATTATTCATACATTAAAGGGCCCATATCATAAAAAATGATCGTCCTTCATTGTTCCTGTAAATAAAAGAGCTGATGCAGTAAAAGAGTAAAAGTCTGAGGATGTGCTCATCTCAGTCCAGATCTTCAGCTTTTCATAAACTTTACTGAGGAATATTATTTCAATACAAAGACATTTCAAATGCAAAATACAGACACAGCCATTAGGCGGAACGTTCTGACCACCTCCTTGTTTCTACGCTCACTGTCCACTTTATCAGCTCCACTGACCGTATAGCTGCACTCTGTAGTTCTACAGTTACAGACTGTAGTCCATCTGTTTCTCTGATACTCTGTTACCCTGTTCTTCAGTGGTCAGGACCCCCATGGACCCTCACAGAGCAGGTCCTCTTTGGGTGGTGGGTCATTCTCAGCGCTGCAGTGGCATGGTGGTGTGTTAGTGTGTGTTGTGCTGGTGTGAGTGGATCAGACACAGAAGCGCTGCTGGAGCTGCTGTCCACACACTGTCCACTCTATTAGACACTCCTACCTTGTGGGTCCACCTTGTAGATGTAAAGTCAGAGACGACAGCTCATCTGCTGCTGCACAGTTTGTGTTGGTCATCCTCTAGTCCTTCATCAGTGGTCACAGGACGCTGCCCACAGGACGCTGCCCACAGGACGCTGCCCACAGGACGCTGCTGGCTGGATGTTTTTGGTTGGTGGACTATTCTCAGCCCAGCAGCGACGCTGAGATGTTTAAAAACTCCAGCAGCACTGCTCTGTCTGATCCACTCGTACCAGCGCAACATACACTAACACACCACCACCACGTCAGTGTTACTGCAGTGCTGAGAATGGTCCACCACCCAAACAGTACCTGCTCTGTGGGGGTCCATGGGGGTCCTGACCACTGGAGTTTGTTTAGATAAAACAAACACCTTAATGACTTGAATTCTGCTCCTATAATTTGAAATTTTCCATTTTTCTATTTGTCTTCATTTCCTGTTCCTCTTGTCTCCGAGTTTTGTTTCTCTGCACTTTACTGTCCTAAATTCAATCCGCATTGAAGTCGTCATGGAGACTAAACAGATCAGGTTTCAGAGTTAAGGGGTTTCTGTAATTCGGGCCCAGTTCTCCAAGCTTGCTGTTCTCTAATTAAGCCAGTACAGCTGGTGCCGTGTCTGTCTATCATCTCCTTATCTGACAGTATCAGGATCAGGGCGGCACCGTTGGAGTTAAATCAAAATAAAACTGTTTGCGACAAAGTTACTTTACGACCTGCCACAATTGAACTGGACGGCTACTATAAACATTCAGTACAAGACACGAGACGCATGACAGCTTGGTCGGTCTGGGACAGTGAGGAAACGGCTGGCACGGATTCAGTTGGACGCCTAGAGAGCTCGGAAATTAGTTCCCAGTAACGATGAGAAATGACCAGATCCCTGTGCTATTCCTGACCACAGATGGATGTCAGATATGTCCAAGTGGCCAGCAGTCACATGGCCTGATATACACAATTATCTCATACGGAGGGGCCTGGTGTTTGTACAGGAACATCTGCATTGATACAAACGCTTAGATGCATATGATTATGCACTTTGTGGTCAAGTGCAAGAGATGAAGTTTTACTGCCCAACAGCTCCTCATCACTGCTGCTTTATGTTGAGTGGAGAGCTGCTTGCTGTTGCCGTCGACCCTCTGGTTGTACATGCATCTCTACTTTACAACATTACTTAAAGGAAATAAAAAATATATAAGCTGTGTTTATAACAATGTAATATTAATGAAAATAAAAATGTGGAAATTGGAAAATATTTCCAAAAGTATTCGCTCGTCTGGCTTCACACGCATATGAACTAGAGTGACGTCGCATTCTTAATCCATAGGGTTTAATATGATGTCGGCCCACCCTTTGCAGCTATAACAGCTTCAGCTCTTCTGGGAAGGCTTTCCACAAGGGTTAGGAGTGTTTATGGGAATTTCTGACCGTTCTTCCAGAAGCACATTTGTGAGGTCAGACACCAAACTGGCTCATCCACGTCTTTATGGACCTGCTTTGTGCACTGGTGTGCAGTCATGTTGGAACAGGAAGGGGCCGTCCCCAAACTGTTCCCACAAAGTTGGGAGCATGAAATTGTCCAAAATCTCTTGGTGCTGAAGCTTTAAGAGTTCCTTTCACTGGAACTAAGGGGCCGAGCCCAACTACTGAAAAACACCCCCACACCATGATCCCCCCTCCACCAAACTTTACACTCGGCACAATGCAGTCAGACAAGTACCGTCTCCTGGCAACCGCCAAACCCAGACAGTCAATTCCACGCTGGAATTCTCTGAGCTCCTGAGAGCGACCCATTCTTTCACTAATGTCTGTAGAAGCAGTCTGCAGGCCGAGGGGCTCGGCTTTATACACCTGTGGCCACGGAAGTGACTGGAACACTTGAGTTCAATGAGTGACTGAATACTTTTGGAAATATAGTGTAGCACTTCTCATGCCAGAGGCAGCTTAAAGTGCTTTACAGGTGATATATAAGAAAGGAGTTATACAAGAAATTAAGTATTTATTTAGAATCAGAAGAAGAAAAAACAGATCAGATTAGAAGATAAACAATACGAGACGTAGAGTTTCAATGAAGCGCTGCGTTAACATTAATAGTGTATTTAATGGTGTCGAAATGCATGTAAGTTCAATTTAGGCGCAGCATAACAATCGTCATGTCCTGTTGAGTTACACTCACTCACCAAGCCTTTTATTAGGAACAAATCCTTGTTTCTACACTCACTGTCCACTGTATCTGCTCCACTGACCGTATAGCTGCATTCTGTAGTTCTACAGTTACAGACTGTAGTCCATCTGTTTCTCTGATACTCTGTTACCCTGTTCTTCAGTGGTCAGGACCCCCATGGACCCTCACAGAGCAGGTACTGTTTGGGTGGTGGGTCATTCTCAGCACTGCAGTAACACTGACGTGGTGGTGGTGTGTTAGTGTGTTGTGCTGGTCTGAGTGGATCAGACACAGCAGTGCTGCTGGAGTTTTTAAAACACCTCAGTGTCGGTTTGTAAAGTGAATCAAATTTCCCATCACTAGGTCCAAAACCTCAAACTCTGATGACCGCAGCTCATGAGGTCACGCAGGAAACATTAACAAAGCAAACAAAACAAAACTAAACTAGAGCTTCTGAGAAAGTAAATGTGCTATTGTGTGATTAGCATCACTTTTTCCACACAATTACACAAAGAAACCCACTGCTTCATACTGAACTTTTCACTTACAGTAACCCTTATTATGACAAATGAGGAATTAAAGAATATTTTTTACCAAAACAAGGCAGGTTTATTGCACCTTTCACACACAGTGGCAACTAAAAGTGCTTTAGACAGAAAAGGCTAATCCAGGGGCTGTATTACAGAAACAACTTAAGTCTGAAATCTTATCTGCTTAGTCGCCACCACAACTTTAGATAGGACTGAACTTCGGACAGTGTCTATTCCAGAATATCAGCTCCTCCCTTCATGGTCTCATCATGAACTCCAGATCAGAAAACAGCATCACACAAACATCCTAACTAGACTAAACCTCCTAAATCCTGTCCTAACCGTAGGATGATCCCCAACATGGTCCTAACTTCTGTTTAAGGCCCGTTTCTCTGGTTTTTAGGCGGCTGAGTCAGGCAGCGTAGTTCACTACTGTAACAGCTGATTCTCAGGAACGTGAGAAGGATCCACGTGCAGGTTAAGGTGGTCAAATAAAACAGGGAAATCCAAAGGGCAAGGACAGAAAAGGAGGTCAAAAGCCAAAAAGCAGTCAGCAAAAAAACCCAAAAGGGCAAGAGCAAAAAACTGTCCAAAGAGCAGGCAAGAGTCCAGCACGCACCTTGGTAAGGCAGACACTGAGGATGTGGCAATACTTCACAAATTGCAACTGAAAGGTTTTAGAGTAGAGTAGCATGGAAATTAGGATCAGGTGGAGCTCATTAGGGTTGTCGTTAGAACTCAGAAGAGGAAGACCTCTGGTGGCCTGAAGGGGGATTGCTGACAACTACCAGCATAATGAGCTCCATTTATTCCTACTGTAAAACGCGGCTTTCACTGGGAGATGCTTTTCTCTTCTAACTCTGCGTTTAAACATCTCAGACGCTGCCGACTCGAACTCCACCGCCCCTCTGATCACCTTCCTGTGTTAATGTAGATGATGAAATATTACAGTGATGGTGGTGAATAATGAGGAGGTGGAGCTGAACGTGTGTCTGTTTATTAGGAGGAGGAATGTTAGCGTGCTTGGCTAAAGTGCTTGGGAAATGGAGACTGAAACTGTGGAGCGGCAACTCTGATAAACAGCAGGGGATGGGGGGGCCTCTGATAAACCACAGATACTGGCGTCATGTAGTATTTGGGTTTTTTTGTTTGTATGTCTCTCTCTTGGTCTCTCCCTTTCACAGGTGGACCTTCTCAGCAGTCAGTCACGTGAGGAGAATCTCTAACCAATCAAAGGCCTGGCTGATGCATTTGGGGGCTGAAGAGAGAGGGGGATGCTTTTATATTAGGTATTACTCTGCAAGTTACATGTACGTTTGATTGCTGGTCAGGGAAGAGCGGCGTAGTTGGCTTTTCTTTCCTTTTTATAGTTAGCCAAGTACTTAGGCTAGGATTTGTTCTGTTTTTTTATTTGGCACCATCCACAATTTAACTCACTGTAGTATTCATTATAGCATGGGGATGGCTTTACAATGCTGGGTCATCATTATGATACAGCATATTTCCAGAAGTTTTCACTCCCCTATCCAAATCACTGAATCCAGGTGTTCCAGTCACTTCCATGGCCACAGGTGTATAAAGCCGAGCCCCTCGGCCTGCAGACTGCTTCTACAGACATTAGTGAAAGAATGGGTCGCTCTCAGGAGCTCAGTGAGTTCCTGCGTGGTGCCGTGATCGGACGCCACCTGTGCAGCAAGTCCAGTCGTGAAATTTCCTCACTACTAAATATTCCACAGTCCACTGTCAGTGGGATTATAACAAAGTGGAAGCGATTGGGAACGACAGCAGCTCAGCCACGAAGTTGTCGGCCACGTAAAATGACAGAGCGGTCAGCGGATGCTGAGGGGCATAGTGCGCAGAGGTCACCGACTTTCTGCAGAGTCAATCACTACAGACCTCCAAACTTCATGTGGCCTTCAGATCAGCTCAAGAACAGCGTAGAGAGCTTCATGGAATGGGTTTCCATGGCCGAGCAGCTGCATCCAAGCCTTACATCACCAAGCGCAATGCAAAGCGTGGAGTGCAGTGGAGTAAAGCGCCGCCACTGGACTCTAGAGCAGTGGAGACGTGTTCTCTGGAGTGACCAATCACGCTTCTCCATCTGGAAATCTGATGGACGAGTCTGGGTTTGATGGTCGCCAGGAGACGTTACTTGTCTGGCTGCATTGTGCCGAGTGTAAAGTTTGGTGGAGGGGGGATCATGGTGTGGGGGTGTTTTCAGGAGTTGGGCTCGGCCCCTTAGTTCCAGTGAAAGGAACTCTTAAAGCTTCAGCACCAAGAGATTCTGGACAATTTCTTGCTGACAGTCTTCCCAGAAGAGTTGAAGCTTTTATAGCTGCAAAGGGTGGGCCAACATCATATTAAACCCTATAGATTAAGAATGGAATGTCACTCAAGTTCAAGCATGTGGAGGCAGATGAGCGAATACTTTTGGCAATATAGCATATCTGTCAGCCTTTGACGATGGATGACTGCATCGTGTATCAGCCCAGCCCTGAGTCGCACATACCTACTTCATCTTTATTTCAAATATAAACCAGATTAATAAATCAGAAATGTGATTATCTACTCCCACATAACTCACTCAGGGACTGGAGATGTGCATTAATCTCTCTGCTTTTACCGTTTTGACAGCATTGCAGATTCACGGTGTTATTTATGACTGTGGACTGTAACAGGGTCTCTGGGCTATGTGTGCTGCATTTGTTTGCTATTTTAGTCATCCTGTATGAACCCATTGGAGCTGATGGGAAAAGTCTATACTCAGCACTTTTTATTAAAGTAAACTCTTCCCTGTTTGACACTGAGTGGATTGCAGAAAACATCTGGTTGGAGATTCGCCCAGAAAAAAGCGTCTTTCATGTTTATACACAGCTGGCGGTGCGCTCACAGCAGCATATGAAGTGTGTGTGGGTACTTGTATTTGTACTTTTTCAGGACAAGATTATTCTGGATTTGTTCTAGAGCCAGAAAAAAAACAACAACCCAAAGTGCTTTTTAACAAGGCTGCATGTTTGTTAGGCTTAAAGTCTTATTACATATAGGTACTTAAATATAAACAAAACATATGGGCCACACACAGATCTACACGTGTCTTGTGTTTTTCTGCTTCTCACCATCCAAATAATCCCAAACACATTCAGTGAGGTTAAAGGTCTGGACTCTGGCATGGTCAGTCCATTGTTCTGAGAACACCAGCCGCTTTTTGTGTTGTTGCAATGGCCTGCGAACACCTCACCTACAGCTGAGATTGCACGCCAAGGTCAAGCAACACCTTAGCGGCCGCATAGTAGCACCTCACAAACAATCTGGATAAAATAGCAACAGCCTAGCAAAACCTTAGCTGCCAATTGAGAACATAGCCAAGGCCAGGCAACATCTTGGCAATCACCTGGGATAGTATAGTAGCTCTTTAGCAACCACCTGGGATATCATAGCAACAGCCTAGCATACCCTAGCAACACCTAGGATGCTATAGCAACAGCCCAGAGACTCCTTAACAACCCCCAGGATACCATATAAACATCCTTACATCATCTTAGCAACCACGTTCCCACCATACACATCATACACCATACGCACGTACACCATAGCAATGGCATAACATCCCTTAGCAACCACCTGAGATACTATAGCAACAGTCCAGAGACACCGTAACAACAGCCTTACCACACCTAAGCAAACGCCTGGGATACCATTGCAATGGCCCAGAAACACCTTTGCAACCAACTGGGATCCCATAGCAACGGCATAACATCCCTCAGCAACCACCTGGGATGCCATAGCAACGGCATAACATCCCTCAGCAACCACCTGGGATGCCATAGCAATGGCCTAGTAACATCTTTGCAATCCCTTGGGATTCTAGAGCAACAGCCTAGCAACACCTTTGCCACCGGTTGAGATAATATAGCCAACGCCGAGTACCACTTTAGCAACCACCTGGGAAAGTATAGTAGCTCCTTAGCAACCACCTGGGGTACGTCAGCAGCCGTCTAACGGTGAAAGCTTTAAGTGCAGTTGATCTGATGGTTGTTATGAGTCTTGTTTTCTCTGTAGCTCCAGCACAACTCAGTGCCACGTCCTGGCATTGTACAATAACAAAGCCTGAGTGTGCGCTGGCGGTGGTTCACTCAGGCCAGACTGGAACCGTCTGTCTCGGCGATGGTCAAAACAGTTTGGATTCCCTTTTACTAACATTTAATGTTCCTGCCAGAGGCAGAATAACTGATAGAGCAGGACGGTTTAGCGATTAGTGCGCTCAACATTGAGTGTAGCTGCCTCAGTAACACGGCAGCCGAATGCAGTTACAGGAGCAGATCAGCCAAAGAACGGACTCATCCAGTCTGTAGTTCTGCATCATACAGTGTCAGAAACTGTGACCGGGCCTGTTAGAGACACTGGACACCTCCACACGCTGTGACGAGTGCCAGGGATGATATAGGGGCCAATTAGTGGCTATAAGCTTCCATTACTCATTAGCTACATTAACCTATTAGCTCCGGAATGAGTCGTAGATCCTCGCAATGATTTGTCCTCGTGCTCTTAGGAGGTTTCTCCTTTGAGTCTTGGTTCCTCTCAATGGCTCTTCATGCATTTATGGAGTCTTGGTTCCCCTCAGTGGTTCTTCCTTATGCTTTTAGGTAGTCTTGGTTCCTCTCAGTGGTTCTTCCTCATGCTTTTAGATAGTCTTGGTTCCTCTCAGTGGTTCATACTCATGCTTTTAGATAGTCTTGGTTCCTCTCAGTGGTTTTTCACGCTTTTTAGTTAGTCTTGGTTCCTCTCAGTGGTTCTTCCTTATGCTTTTAGGGAGTCTTGGTTCCTCTCAGTGGTTCTTCCTCATGCTTTTAGATAGTCTTGGTTCCTCTCAGTGGTTCTTCCTCATGCTTTTATGGAATCTTTTGTGTGTTGGTTCCTCTTAGTGGCTCTTCGTCAGCCTTTTCAGGAGGTTCTCCTCCTGAATCTTGGTTCCTCTCAGTGGTTCTTCCCCATGTTTTTTAGTTAGTCTTGGTTCCTCTCAGTGGTTTTTCCTCATGCTTTTAGGTAGTCTTGGTTCCTCTCAGGGGTTCCTCCTCATGCTTTTATGGAGTCTTGGTTCCTCTCAGTGGTTCTTCACGCTTTTTAGTTAGTCTTGGTTCCTCTCAGTGGTTCTTCCTCGTGCTTTTATGGAGTCTTGGTTCCTCTCAGTGGTTCTTCATGCATTTATGGAGTCTTGGTTCCACTCAGTGGTTCTTCCTTATGCTTTTAGGGAGTCTTGGTTCCTCTCAGTGGTTCTTCCTTATGGTTTTAGGGAGTATTGGTTCCTCTCAGTGGTTCTTCCTCATGCTTTTAGGTAGTCTTGGTTCCTCTCAGGGGTTCCTCCTCATGCTTTTACGAAGTCTTGGTTCCTCTCAGGGGTTCTTCACACTTTTTAGTTAGTCTTGGTTCCTCTCAGTGGTTCTTCCTTATGCTTTAACGAGTCTTGGTTCCTCTCAGTGGTTCTTCCTCATGCTTTAGGTAGTCTTGGTTCCTCTCAGTGGTTCTTCACACTTTATAGTTAGTCTTGGTTCCTCTCAGTGGTTCTTCCTCATGGTTTTATGGAGTCTTGGTTCCTCTCACTGGTTCTTCCTTATGCTTTTAGGTAGTCTTGGTTCCTCTCAGTGGTTCTTCCTCATGCTTTTAGGTAGTCTTGGTTCCTCTTAGTGGTCCTTCCTCAGGCTTTTATGGAATCTTTTGCGTGTTGGTTCCTCTTAGTGGCTCTTCGTCAGCCTTTTCAGGAGGTTCTCCTCCTGAATCTTGGTTCCTCTCAGTGGTTCTTCCTCATGTTCTTCAGGAGGTTCTCCTCAGTGTCTGTGCTCAGTAGGGGGCTGCATCCACATTTCTGAGAAGCTACTTCCTTTTGTAAAGAATGCGGTTCTAATAAAGCCGAAAGGAGCCGTCTGCTTCTGCCGGTCGTGAAGCGTCTAAAAGGTAAGAAGCTCCGGTTCCAGACAGTAAACCTCTGCCCTGTTGTCTGTACACAGTGCTGTAAACCAGACCTCAACAACAGCGTCTTACAGCTTGTTTACTGGAACCAGGAAACCAATTTAGTCCATTTGCAAAGACACAAATGAGGTGTTTCGAGCTCATAAATACCCGAGACTGTCGCTCAGTCTTTACAGGGGTCGGCCAAGTCTTCTTACCCAGTCAGCTAAGGCCAGTGGTGCACAGTGACGGAATATATGCACTTCCTAACTGCTTTTTTCACGGTCTGTACTTTTGGAATTTGTTTGAGGCTTTTACTTTCACTCCAGTTCATTTCACAGGAAAATCTCTTACTCTATAGTATTACTCCCTGTAAGATACTCTGCAGTCTAGATTTTTGATATCCAAAAAAAATGCACTTTCACAATTCAATTAAACCAATCATAGTGCACCTTTCATTAGACCCCTCCCCTAAATACCAAATGTCCAATCATTGCTTAGCAACTGTAGCTAGGCCCAGACACCTCTAATAATCTTCAGGAATCGATGCTGTAATGTTGTGTGGGGTGTTTTGTACATCAGATCTCGTAGGGGTTTGGATGGGGAGTGAAATGTTCACTTATCTTCTGAACTGAAGATGCAAGAAGAGAAATGTTGGATCATTGAAATATCTTACAATACTATTATTCTGGATACTTCAGTACATTTAAAGGAAGTATCTTACATGCACTTTAAATAAATATGATCTAAACAGAGCGGTTCAAATTACAGAGTCAGAACCGTTCACAGTGGTGGTGATGGGAACCAGACGTCCCCCTCTAAAAGCTCCTCACAGTGGTGGTGATGGGAACCAGACGTCCCTCTAAAAGCTCCTACAGAAAGTTCCTACATGAGCTGGTTCTGAATTCCCTGCCTGATGACTGAGACGCTGTTTTATGAGAGTTTAGAGAACTTCAACTCCATTCATGGTGGAGGGAGACATGCAGGGCGCTGTGCGGCAAAATAGTCCCCAAAGAAAACTCATTATTCCAGATTTTCCACTGTTTTCCATCATCAGCATTCCATATAAGCTCAGAAGACTCGTGTAGGTTCTCTGGTGGTTCTGGATGGTAAATAAAGTGTCTATATCTGTGTTGTCGTCATGGCGACGCCTGGTTCCCATCACCACCACTGTAAAGACGTCTGAACCATTTCACACCAAACCCTCTGAATCACTCTGTTTACGCCTCACACACTGAGTTACAGAGAAAGTTTGAAAAATCAGTGGAACTAGTGAAAAATATAAATAAGCATTTATAAAATTACTTGAACTATATTTTACTAAAACATATCCCAGTGTTTGCTTGAGACTGTATTTTGTATAAACCACTGCCTGAGACACGATGTTCAGTAAACAGTAGAAATAATTTTTTATATTAACGATATTAATGTTTTTTTAAAGTGAAACTGTTTTTAAAAATGTGTGTAACCTGCTAATAATTTGCCTAGTTCACTTCAGCAGGGCTGTCCTGTGAGCTGAATTATGAGAAGCAGGCTATACGATGGTCAGATGAAGTAACTATCGAGCTACTGGCGGTTTGCCACTCCACTTAAATTGCTGGCTAATAACCTGGCCACTCCATTAAAAAGGATTCTGGCAGCATTGCAGGGTCTGACCATGAAAGGGGTCACTATTTAGCAGAACGAGATCTAAAAGGGCCTTTTCAGAAGGACAGAGCCAAATAAGACTGTAAATTATAGATGTGAGCTGCAGGCTAAGCTCAGCTTGTGGGCAGATCCTCTGTAATGCTGAAGTATGCGGACGGTAATTCTCGTAACAGTGAGAAAGTTCTCTGAGCTAATCCTGCTCCGCTGTTTAAAGCAGGCCTGGGGTTTTCCCTGCAGCGCATGTGTGATTCCGCATATTTCCACACTTACATGAATGGTGTTTTTCGCGTCAGTGTCACGATGTGAATCGCCGTGCAGTCAGAGCCAAACATGTTGTGGGAAAGAAAAATGACAAATGCTCAGGGAGGGGTGACCGGAGGCAGGGTCATAACGGGGAACGGTCCATTGAGTTGGGAAAAGCTCAGTAAACCGCAGTAAACCGCACGCTGACGGCCGTATCCAGCTGTCCTCGTTCACCCTGACTCTGAAAACTGTGTGGAATGATTTGAGGCAACAAAACATGTCATGTGAGCGGCTGGAGGCTGGGCGGCCGCTTCCTTTGGAGAATTCAGAAAGTCACCGTCTGACCAAATGCCACCATATTCTGTCCAGTTAAGCATTTGTAACTGACTTTTAAAATCACAGCACTGGGACTGGACACTGAAAGGGTCAGTGAGATTAAATATCTTATCATGTAACTAGACAACAGACACACTGTTAAACGCTACGTTAACACACTTACATGGAAGCGCAGGCTAAAACCCGGACAACTGTATTGAAAACGTGCTTCTGAAACACACGGAAAAACTTGGATTTAGGTGATGTGATGCTACAGAGCTCCAAAGAGGCCCAGAGGTAGTTATACTTTTCTGAATTGTTATCTTGAGATCACAACATAACTTGTATCAACAACTATAACTTTTGTTGTCTTGACCACAAGTCGTGGCCTTAAGATAACAATAACTGTCTTGTGATCTCAAGATAGTTATTTTGAGACCTTGACTTATCTTATGATCTCAAGATAACAAAAAATCTTGAGATCACAAGATAGCCAAGTCGTGACCTCAAGATAACAACTTGCATGGTCTGTGGTCTCAAGATATCACAGTTGTTATCTTGAACACTTTCATGATGCAAAGAACCTTTTAATCATGCAAAGAGTTCTTTGCGTGTTCACGGTTCTATATAGAACCATTTTTACTGAAGAACCCTATGAAGAACCATCATTTTAAAGAGTGTATCATTAGACTCTTCCTGGTAGGCTTTTCGCTAAAGATTCCATGGGTTCTAGATCTGTCCAAATTCATGGACCCAGATCTCTCTGAGGGAGGTGCTGTAATACGCTGTTTCACTGAAGGTTCTTCTGCCTTTTCCCAGAACTTGAGAACGCGCTGTGAACAGTAACCAGAGATGAAGAGTATGCTAAGAGGATGGTATGCTAATCCAAAAGGCTTTACAATGCATAAGGATTATGTCATAAAAGAAATATGTTGGATGAAAAATACTCAGGAGATTTTTCAGGAGATATTCCTGAGAAGATTAGATATAATGTAATCCATCAAGACAAAGCGAGAAAAACTGGATTTCCAAAAACTGATTAAAAGCTGCAGAGAAAATGTGGCTCTTCACAACCACCTGGAAGAGCTGGTCAACCCCAAAACTGCCCTCATCAGATAAACAGCACTGAAAGCTTTGATCTCTGAGAGAGAGGAGAAGATCAAGCTGCTTCAGATCTGAGAACATCCACAGGGGTTTCTGTCCATCCTTCCACTGTGAGAAGACCACTCAGCGCTGTGGGTCTGAAAGAACGTGTAGCTGATGAAGAAGAACCTCACTGAGAAAAGGAGACGGACACATCAAACAAAGAAGCTGGACGATGGACTGACCTCGACACCACTGAATGGGTTTGATCACTTCAGAAAATCGTCAACCAGCTTCTCAGACTGAGCTTTGGAGGCGTGTCTGCAGGTTCTTTGAGGAGCTGAAAATGAGGCTCCTGAGAGGAATGGAAGCTGGAATGAAAAACAGCTCTTCTTTCTTGTAGGCTGAAAAATCAAATAATCACAAACACATGATGAATTTGCTGCTGCAGAGAAAAACTTCCATTATGCATCCCTCCATCATCATGCATCACTCCATCATCATGCTCCTTCTCACTCAGCTCAGCGCCCCAGTGAAACTCAACTGGATCCAGATGTTTCATGACAGCAGGAATTGAGGCTACATCCCCCACAAAATGACGCAGATTGGAGCTGCTGAGATGTTCGTGGCCCCATCTGAGGTTTAGCACATGACCATAAACCACTAGCTTTGATAATAATGTCGTTATGAATGAGTGGGCGGGGTGATTAAGTAGTGCAGTCCATAATTAAATATGCCCCTCAGACCAAAGCAATTCATGCATTTATTTTCTCAATGTATAGAGTTTATATATTTGGTGCGTGATTCACATGTAAACCTGAAAACACGTGGTTCTCGTTTCTGTTTTTATATAAAACCGGACTTGTTGATTTAAATAAACCCATTTTGAAATGTGGCTTATTATTTTGAGGAAAGATGAGAAATAGGATAAGAATTTTAAACATTATTTTAAACATTTAACATTTTAAATTTAAATTAATATTGAATTTTTTTATTATGCTAAAGAGTGAAAACAACGTAAACTAAGTTTATATGTATAGATATCACTAGCGCTGTTAGTTTGGCGAAAAAGTCTGAATTTGTACGAGGCTGAATTTGGCTTCTTATGCAGCAACTGTTCAATTCTTGCAAACTTTTGCAGGCGACATGAAATCACTCCACCAATCACTGTTGTCTCTGGTGTTGGCATGGCAACAACCAAGCTGACCGGTGTTGCAACAATTTGTCCTACCCATCGAGTGATCTTACTCAGCCTAGGCAAATCAATATAAGTGTAGTAACTTCATGTTTTAAGCATTTTATTGTGTTTTTATGTTAATTCAGTACAGACTCAGCTTAATATTACCCCTTACCCCCAATAAGGTGACTTAGGCTGTCAAAATATCCTAATTAGAATTTACAACCATTTGTCACCACATACACACTAGTGAACACACACACTAGGGGGCAGTGAGCACACTTGCCCGGAGCAGTGGGCAGCCCTATCCACGGTGCCCGGGGAGCAACTGGGGGTTAGGTGTCTTGCTTAAGGGCACTTCAGTCGTGGACTGTCAGCCAAGGGGATCGAACCAGCAACCTTCTGGTCACAGGGCTGGTTCCCTAGTTAATATTTGAATACTGGTAACATGTTCTGATAAGGTCCTTTCTACCTACAGTTTGACATTTATAGCATTTAGCAGACACTCTTATCCATATGTTAGGAGTCTTGCCCAAGGACTCTTATTGGTATAGTATAGAATATTTACCCAGGTGGGGATTGAACCCCAGTCTACAGCACACAAGGCAGAGTTGTTACCCACTACACCAACCAACCTCTAGCTTATTAAATATGTAGGACATTGAAAAGGTAGCACAATTCTTTAGAACATCAGCTGTGTCCATTTCACATTTCAGGTACAGGTAGAGGGTGACCCCAAGGGATTGGCCTGAAGAGTGATGATGCTGTTTAGATCTGTTTGACCTTTCACTGGAGCAAAGCTCCTGAGCAGGTAGAAGAACCCACAGGTTCATCCTGAGGCCAAGACCACACTGACACCCATCTGCATCTCATCCATCCATCAGCTACTCTTTGAAATTCGGCACACTGAGTCTGGTCACTAAGGCCAGATGGGTGAGCAGTCAGAAAGGAGTAGACGTGCCACCATTTCACCTTAAAAACATAAATGAGAAAAATTTAATTTGCTAAATTTTTCATAACAAATAATGGATGGATGTACACTATATGGATACAAGTATTGGGACACCTACACATCACAACTAGAGGAGCTTTTATGAGTCCCATTCTAAATCCATAGGCGTTAATATGGGGTTGGTTCCCTTTGCAGCTCTAACAGCTTCCATTCTTCTGGGAAGCTTCTACAAGATTTTGGAATTTGTCCGTGGGAATGTGTGTCCATTCATCCAGAAGAGCATTTATGAGATCAGATACTGATGTTGGACGAGAGGGCTTGGCTCACAATCTCTATTCCAGTTCATCCCAAATGTGTTTCATGGGGTTGAGGTCAGGACTCTGTGAAGGCCAGTCAGGTTCTTCCACACCAAACTCACCCAGTCAGGCTTTTATGGAGCTGCTTTGGTCACTGGGACTCAGTCTTGCTGGAATCGTACCGTTGTCCAAAATGTCTTGGTTTGCCGAAGGATTAAGTTTCCCTTCACTGGATTCTAGGGGTTCTAGACCAACCCCTGAAAAACAGCCCCATATCATCATCATCATCATCATCATCCCTCCTCCACCAAACTTTACAGCTGGCACAGTGCAGTCAGGAAGGTGACGTTCTCCTGGCATTTGCCAAGCCCAGTCTCGTCCATCAGACTGACAGATAAGCTGATTGTTCACTCCACAGAACACGGTTCCACTGCTCCATATTCGAGTGGTGGCACTTTACTCCACTCCATCCGACGCTTGGCATCATGCCTGGTGATGTAAGCCTTCATACAGCTGCTCGATATTGGAAACCCTGCCAGGAAGCTCTGAGTGCAGTGTTTGTGCGGATGTTGATGCCAGAGGAGATTTGAACTCTGCAGGTATTGATCAGCAGAGCGAAGGAGACTTATGCTCCTCAGAACTCGGAGACCCGTCCTGTAACTTTACGAGGTCTGACTCTTCACGGCTGAGTTGCTGTGGTTCTACTTTTCAATAATACCACTCACAGCTGATTGTGGAATATTTAGGAGGGAAGAGACTGACTTGTTGCAGTGGTGGAATCCTATTACAGCACCACGCTTGAATTCAGTGATCATTTTAGAGCGACCCACTCTTTCACTGGTGTGTGTGAAGGCAGGCTGCAGGGCTAGGTGCTTGATTTTATACACCTGTGCCAATGAGACTGAATGAAACGCCTGAATTCAGTGACTAAGAGGTGTGTCCCAATACTTTTGTCCATATAGTGTAGCTGCGCTGATGTCAGAGTGAGAGGAAAGTGCAGTGAGCTTCTCCTGATACTCCACACGACTGACAGATGCCTCCACACGCCAAAGCTCTTACAGGGATCATCCTGCTCTTAATGTCTTCATGCATGAGCTCAAAGCCATGCGCTGCTCTGAGGGGTTTTATTCCTTCTTTCTCACTCAAAATCATGAGAAAAAGAAGGAGAGAGAGAGAGAGAGAGAGAGAGAGAGAGAGAGAGAGAGAGAGAGAGAGAGAGAGAGAGAGAGAGAGAGAGAGAGAGAGAGAGAGAGAGAGAGAGAGAGAGAGAGAGAGAGAGAGAGAGAGAACGAACATGCTTTCCAGCTGAGAACACTTAGTTCAGATAAACATACAGACGGTGTCTCAAAGCGTGGCTCTTACACATTAGCACTGGCCTGCACTTCAAAGCGCTGATCAGTGCCAGCATGCGAACAGAGTCCGAACGCTTTGCTCTGCTCAGTTATTCTGATCTTTATCTCACCGCTCGGTTGGGATGTTATGCACATTGGGTTTGTATAAATGTGTCCTTCACAATCACTCAACTGAACCCACATTTGGTCAGCTCACTTTCCCTGAACAGAGAAACAACAAAACAAGAAAGCTAAAGAAAGAACAGCTGCGTCACTCTCATCGTAGATTCTTAATAAAGATCCTTTAATAAAGACAGTGGTTCTATATGACCATGACGGTCTGGCGGCATGTTCTCCCCGTGTCTGTGTGGGTTTCCTCCCAAGGTCCAAAGACACGCTGTCAGGCAAATTGGAGATACTAAACTGGCCCTGGGTGCGTGTGAATGTGAGTGTGTCCCACTTCAGGGGCTGCATCGTGTAGAGGACACGGTCTATGGTTGGTTAGTGTGGTGGGTAACACCTCTGCCTTCTACGCTGTAGACTGGGGGTCAGTCCCCCACCTGGGTAAGCCCCCTACACTATACCAATAAGGGTCCTTGGGCAAGACTCCTAACACTGCCTTGGCCTACATGTGTAAAATGATCAAACTGTAAGTCGCTCTGGATCAGAGCGTCAGCCAAATGTCATAAATGTAAATGAATGAATGAATGAATGAATAATTCTCATTACTGCAGTGTGCCCCAATATCTGGGGAACAAAAGGAAAACCTAAGCTGTCCATGTGTCGCGGCAATGAGATACAATTGCAGAACACTTTTCAATAATCAGCTTTACTAACAATAGGGCTCATAAAATGAATCATTTTTTGCAGATTAATGTTAGGAAAGCCAAACTGATCAGATGCCTGGAGATTAAAGTAAAACTTGGTCGTTCTTCACTTAAAGATTAAGGACCAGTATATTAAGCGTAGTCACAACAAGTAAAGGTCAGAACCAGAGAACACCTCAACCAAAACAAGGTGAGCATCTAAGCAAAAAAATCAGAAAATAGTCCAAGGTTTAAAAATCACCAGAGAGTCAAAACACCACAGTAAACAATCCAAAAGGAGAGCACAAAAACATCACTTTCTGAAAAAATCCATAGAAACTATCAAGGGTTTCTGTTGGTTCCTGATGACTTTGTAATGTGTAGTGGCGTTTTTAATGGGTTGATATCACAGCGTAAGGCCCGAAACATACGCAAACGCAGATGCTTCAAGCTACGCAGACTGGGGTTCAGGCGTAGCTGCCACAAAAATGTGTCCCGACGTATTTCATAACATGACGCAGGCGCAAGCTGCATTCTGACCACCACAGCAAGGGGCGCTATAACAACAGCCAAGCCAAGCCAAGCTATAGGGTTCTCCCTTAGCAGCTGTAGCCAGTCAGCAGCCTGTCCAGGTTGTCCACACATACACACACACACACACACACTAACAGCAGGCCATGGAGGAGGAGAACAGAGTGAAGGACACAGCACCTCCACACTCATACTCCCCGCGGGTTCAGCCCAGCACCACATGTGTAATATAAGTGTGTGGGGGGTGAACAGAGTGAAGCTCTGAAAATGGGTTATTTTATATGTTCTTCACAGAAAAGGAGCAAAGGCCAAAAATCTGAGGTTGAAATAATAATAAACCACATCATTATTTATTTGATAAACATTGAAAACTGGTCCCACAGGCCTGAACACCACACAAGGGTTAATATTATCCCGCACTACAGTGCCCAGCATGCACTGCAACGTAACGTGTGCTCTGATTCTCCCACCCCAACAACAGTCTATGGGACAGCAGTTCCACACCACGCATACCACCAAACACACTGACTGCATTTCAGCTGCAGTTCAACCAGCATAAACACTCGACCTCGGCTCAGCAGCTCAGACCTGAGCCTGCATTAATGAACCTGCAGCTAAGAAAGGTGCCAGGTGGGTAGTTCAAGCAAAGTGGCAGGTTTAAAAGACCGAGCTCCTGGGGACGTTTACATTTTTAATATTTCTTTTATATTGTAATATACTAAGTGACTTTCACTGCTGAAGTTTTTGCATATTCTGAATAAACAATGGCCAGTTCAGGTTATTGGTCTCTAGTGGACACCATTAAGCCAATTCCCATTAAAAAAGCCAAACCATTATATTTCCTAGTCCTTTTTCAGCAGGGAGGTCACACACAGACAGGGCCGTGCTTTGGTGCACAGCAGTGATGTCCACTATCCACTAACCTAAAGCTGGGCTTATGTACTCACTAACAAATGACATGAGATGAGAAACAGCTGAGGACTTCAACGCTCTGCTGCTGGAGAGAGTTCCTATTGGACAAGGGTGACGACGGTGTTGTCAGGTGATCTCCCACTGACTCCTGGGAATTGGAGTTCTCGCCAATGAGCTTGCAGCAGAAAGAGCAGGAGTCCACCGCTTGAGGCGTGACAGGGACCCGTCATATCTGTGTTGTGGTGGAGCTAAATTCATGTAGGCTGAATGAGTGACATCACAAAATGGGCCGTTTCTACAGTTTAATCAGAGTCAAAGTCGTTCTTTTCAACTTCATTCACACTAAACAACAAGCAGCGCAGAGCTGAACAAGAGTGTTTCCCCAACTCCGATTTCTGCAAAATACACAAAATACACATAAATAACATCAAGGCAACTGCACATAGACACACTAGACACACAAAAAACATGCTGGGTCATTCTGTTGTGCTGGTGCGAGTGGATCAGACACAGCAGTGTTGCTGCTGGACTGAGAATAGTCCACCAACAAAAATATCCAGCTAACAGCGTCCTGTGGGCAGCGTCCTGTGGGCAGTGTCCTGTGGGCAGTGTCCTGTGGGCAGCGTCCTGTGGGCAGCGTCCTGTGACCACTGATGAAGGACTAGAGGATGACCAACACAAACTGTGCAGCAGCAGATGAGCTGTCGTCTCTGACTTTACATCTACAAGGTGGACTGACAAGACAGGAGTGTCTAATAGAGTGGACAGTGAGTGGACACAGTGTTTAACAACTCCAGCAGCACTGCTGTGTCTGATCCACTCAGACCAGCACAACACACACTAACACCACCACCACCACCACCACGTCAGTGTTACTGCAGTGCTGAGAATGACCCACCACCCAAAACAGTACCTGCTCTGTGAGGGTCCATGGGGGTCCTGACCACTGAAGAACAGGGTAACAGAGTATCAGAGAAACAGATGGACTACAGTCTGTAACTGTAGAACTACAGAGTGCAGCTATACGGTCAGTGGAGCTGCTAAAGTGGACGATGAGGACGAGGATGTGGTCAGGATGTTATACCTGACCGGTGTATAGTGTATAATATATATTTTAGAATCCATATCTGTTCTGCGTGGACTGGGAGCGAGCAGTTTACTTCATATACAGCGAGGAACATTAAATGATATGTGCCCTTTAAAAGCTCGGCCTTTCCTCCATGCAGGTATGCAGAGGGCACTGAGTCCATGCTGACTGGACATAATTCCTGCACTAGCAACGGTTTTCTTTACTAATGTTCAGTAACTTTACATCTGCCAGCGTTTAGCGCGCCTCTCCCTGCCCTGCTGGGAACGGTACCTTGAAACTGATCCGATCTTCATTTCTTTTCCTCCTCTGCGTCCTGCATGTTGCTCTAATAGGCCTGGCGTTCCTGGCAGCTTCACTGCCCCGTACTGGACTTCTGAGAACCTGTGGAGCCGTCAGACGTTTATAAGTGCAATTTGTTCTTCATCACACACCTTAACGATAAAAGGGTTAAAATGGGTGATTAGAAGGATGAACAGACAGACAGATAGATCGATAGAAAGACAGACAGACAGACAGACAGACAGATAGAAAGACAGACAGACAGACAGATAGAAAGACAGACAGACAGACAGACAGACAGACAGATAGATAGACAGAGCTAAAACTAGTAAAACTACCAAAAAATCACAAACAGAAAGAAGTGAATAAATGAGTGCACTCTCCTCTCTCTCTCTCTTTCTCTCCCTCTCTCTCTCTCTCTCTCTCTCTCTCTCTCTCTCTCTCTCTCTCTCCCCCCCCCCCCCCCTCTGTCTCCATCTCTCCCCCCCGCTGTCTCCCTCTCTCTTTCTCTCTCTCTCTTCCCCCCCATCTCCCTCACTCTCTTTCTATCTCTTTCTCTCCCCCCTCTCTTTCTCTATCTGTCAGACAGACAGACAGACAGATAGATAGACAGATAGACAGAGCTAGAACTAGTAAAACTACCAAAAAATCACAAACAGAAAGAAGTGACGGAAATAAAGGAGTGCACTCTCCTCTCTTTCTCTCTCTCTTTCTCTCCCCTCTCTCTCCCCCCTGTCTCCCTCTCTCTCTTTCTCTCTCTCTCTTCCCCTATCTCCCTCGCTCTTTCTCTCCCCCTCCCTTGCTTTCTTTGTCTCTCTCCCCCTCTCCCCCTTTCTCTCCCCCTCTCCCCCCTCTCTCTCTCTCCCCCTCTCCCTTTTTTCCTCTCTTCTCTCCACCCCCTCTCTCTCTCTCTCCCCCCCTCTCCCTCTTTCTCCCCCCCTCTCTCTCTTTCTCTCTCTGCCATATTCATATTTTTATGGATCTGTCCAAAGCCAGCAGTAAGGAAACTATAGCTGGACGCAGCGCTTTACGTTTTATTAATCAAATGAATGAAAAATGAAACTCTGAAGTTTTAGATGTCTAAAGCTTCCCTTCACAGTTACTATGGTTATATATCTGGTTTCCCCCATATGAGCAGGAACATTTTATCATGCGCTTCCTTTCTTTAACTCAGAGTCTGTGAGCCGCATGTGCTCAGCAGTGTTTAGCAGCGGAATGTGTGGGACTGCTCCGCTGTACAGTTGCTGTACGTCCGGCATGCTGTAACTGTCCTCTCTCACAAAGCCGGCCCTGTTCTCTCGCTGCACCCTGCGCCTCCCGTCCGTCTGCAGTGGTTATTTTTATTGTAGAAAAATCCCTAAAGAGCGTTACAGCTCCAGCCTTTCCGCTCTGCTCCTGCTCCTCAGCCCAGGGTGACCGAGTGCTCCCTTGATGTCATCAAACAGCGCGTATGGACGTGGCAGCGTTCTGCCAGAGGTGAAGCTGAAGTTGCCAAACCAACACAGCTAAGGTGTGGACATGTTTTTCTGCACCATGAAATGGATGTGACCAAGACCTGGTCCAGAAGATCTGTTTTAGCGCAGTTAGTAAGCCAGCTAATACAGCAATGACACAAAAGTGAACAAAACAGAGCCTTTTCACCAGAAACGGAAACACTCAAAGACCAAAACTACCTCCACTGCTGCCTTGCCGCCTTTATGACCCGCACAAACACGGACATTCAGCTCACCATGTGAAGATGTCCCTGCTGAAAAAGAGCACAGATTAGCATAGACTGGTCTAAACTGGTTCATGCCGGGTTATGCTGGTCTAGTGCTGATTTAGCTGTGCGCTGTCTTTCTCTGTGCTTTAGCTGTGCGCTGTCTTTCTCTGTGCTTTAGCTGTGCGCTGTCTTTCTCTGTGCTTTAGCTGTGCATTGTCTTTCTCTGTGCTTTAGCTGTGCGCTGTCTTTCTCTGTGCTTTAGCTGTGCGCTGTCTTTCTCTGTGCTTTAGCTGTGCGCTGTCTTTCTCTGTGCTTTAGCTGTGCGCTGTCTTTCTCTGTGCTTTAGCTGTGCTCTGTCTTTCTCTGTGCTTTAGCTGTGCTCTGTCTTTCTCTGTGCTTTAGATGTGCGCTGTCTTTCTCTGTGCTTTAGCTGTGCGCTGTCTTTCTCTGTGCTTTAGATGTGCGCTGTCTTTCTCTGTGCTTTAGATGTGCGCTGTCTTTCTCTGTGCTTTAGCTGTACTCTGTCTTTCTCTGTGCTTTAGCTGTGCTCTGTCTTTCTCTGTGCTTTAGCTGTGCGCTGTCTTTCTCTGTGCTTTAGCTGTGCTCTGTCTTTCTCTGTGCTTTAGCTGTGCGTTGTCTTTCTCTGTGCTTTAGCTGTGCGCTGTCTTTCTCTGTGCTTTAGCTGTGCATTGTCTTTCTCTGTGCTTTAGCTGTGCGCTGTCTTTCTCTGTGCTTTAGCTGTGCGCTGTCTTTCTCTGTGCTTTAGCTGTGCGCTGTCTTTCTCTGTGCTTTAGCTGTGCGCTGTCTTTCTCTGTGCTTTAGCTGTGCGCTGTCTTTCTCTGTGCTTTAGCTGTGCTCTGTCTTTCTCTGTGCTTTAGCTGTGCGCTGTCTTTCTCTGTGCTTTAGCTGTGCGCTGTCTTTCTCTGTGCTTTAGATGTGCGCTGTCTTTCTCTGTGATTTAGCTGTGCGCTGTCTTTCTCTGTGCTTTAGCTGTCCTCTGTCTTTCTCTGTGCTTTAGCTGTGCTCTGTCTTTCTCTGTACTTTAGCTGTGCTCTGTCTTTCTCTGTGCTTTAGCTGTGCGCTGTCTTTCTCTGTGCTTTAGCTGTGCGCTGTCTTTCTCTGTGATTTAGCTGTGCGCTGTCTTTCTCTGTGATTTAGCTGTGCGCTGTCTTTCTCTGTGATTTAGCTGTGCGCTGTCTTTCTCTGTGCTTTAGCTGTGCTCTGTCTTTCTCTGTGCTTTAGCTGTGCGCTGTCTTTCTCTGTGATTTAGCTGTGCGCTGTCTTTCTCTGTGCTTTAGCTGTGCGTTGTCTTTCTCTGTGCTTTAGCTGTGCGTTGTCTTTCTCTGTGATTTAGCTGTGCGCTGTCTTTCTCTGTGCTTTAGCTGTGCGCTGTCTTTCTCTGTGATTTAGCTGTGCGCTGTCTTTCTCTGTGATTTAGCTGTGCGCTGTCTTTTTCTGTGATTTAGCTGTCCTCTGTCTTTCTCTGTGCTTTAGCTGTGCGTTGTCTTTCTCTGTGCTTTAGCTGTGCGCTGTCTTTCTCTGTGCTTTAGCTGTGCGCTGTCTTTCTCTGTGCTTTAGCTGTGCGCTGTCTTTCTCTGTGCTTTAGCTGTGCGCTGTCTTTCTCTGTGCTTTAGATGTGCGCTGTCTTTCTCTGTGCTTTAGCTGTGCGCTGTCTTTCTCTGTGCTTTAGCTGTGCGCTGTCTTTCTCTGTGATTTAGCTGTGCGCTGTCTTTCTCTGTGATTTAGCTGTCCTCTGCCTTTCTCTGTGATTTAGCTGTGCGCTGTCTTTCTCTGTGCTTTAGCTGTGCGCTGTCTTTCTCTGTGCTTTAGCTGTGCGCTGTCTTTCTCTGTGATTTAGCTGTGCGCTGTCTTTCTCTGTGATTTAGCTGTCCTCTGCCTTTCTCTGTGATTTAGCTGTGCGCTGTCTTTCTCTGTGCTTTAGCTGTGCGCTGTCTTTCTCTGTGCTTTAGCTGTGCGCTGTCTTTCTCTGTGCTTTAGCTGTGCTCTGTCTTTCTCTGTGCTTTAGCTGTGCGCTGTCTTTCTCTGTGATTTAGCTGTGCGCTGTCTTTCTCTGTGATTTAGCTGTGCGCTGTCTTTCTCTGTGCTTTAGCTGTGCGCTGTCTTTCTCTGTGCTTTAGCTGTGCGCTTGTCTTTCTCTGTGCTTTAGCTGTGCGCTGTCTTTCTCTGTGCTTTAGCTGTGCGCTGTCTTTCTCTGTGCTTTAGCTGTGCTCTGTCTTTCTCTGTGCTTTAGCTGTGCGCTGTCTTTCTCTGTGCTTTAGCTGTGCTCTGTCTTTCTCTGTGCTTTAGCTGTGCGCTGTCTTTCTCTGTGCTTTAGCTGTGCGCTGTCTTTCTCTGTGCTTTAGCTGTGCGCTGTCTTTCTCTGTGCTTTAGCTGTGCGCTGTCTTTCTCTGTGCTTTAGCTGTGCGCTGTCTTTCTCTGTGCTTTAGCTGTGCGCTGTCTTTCTCTGTGCTTTAGCTGTGCGCTGTCTTTCTCTGTGCTTTAGATGTGCGCTGTCTTTCTCTGTGATTTAGCTGTGCGCTGTCTTTCTCTGTGATTTAGCTGTGCGCTGTCTTTCTCTGTGCTTTAGATGTGCGCTGTCTTTCTCTGTGCTTTAGCTGTGCGCTGTCTTTCTCTGTGCTTTAGCTGTGCGCTGTCTTTCTCTGTGCTTTAGCTGTGCTCTGTCTTTCTCTGTGCTTTAGATGTGCTCTGTCTTTCTCTGTGCTTTAGATGTGCGCTGTCTTTCTCTGTGCTTTAGCTGTGCGCTGTCTTTCTCTGTGCTTTAGATGTGCGCTGTCTTTCTCTGTGCTTTAGATGTGCGCTGTCTTTCTCTGTGCTTTAGCTGTGCGCTGTCTTTCTCTGTGCTTTAGCTGTGCGCTGTCTTTCTCTGTGCTTTAGCTGTCCTCTGTCTTTCTCTGTGCTTTAGCTGTGCTCTGTCTTTCTCTGTGCTTTAGCTGTGCGCTGTCTTTCTCTGTGCTTTAGCTGTGCGCTGTCTTTCTCTGTGCTTTAGCTGTGCGCTGTCTTTCTCTGTGCTTTAGATGTGCGCTGTCTTTCTCTGTGCTTTAGATGTGCGCTGTCTTTCTCTGTGCTTTAGCTGTGCGCTGTCTTTCTCTGTGATTTAGCTGTGCGCTGTCTTTCTCTGTGCTTTAGCTGTGCGTTGTCTTTCTCTGTGATTTAGCTGTGCGTTGTCTTTCTCTGTGATTTAGCTGTGCGCTGTCTTTCTCTGTGCTTTAGCTGTGCGCTGTCTTTCTCTGTGCTTTAGCTGTGCGCTGTCTTTCTCTGTGATTTAGCTGTGCGCTGTCTTTCTCTGTGATTTAGCTGTGCGCTGTCTTTTTCTGTGATTTAGCTGTCCTCTGTCTTTCTCTGTGCTTTAGCTGTGCGTTGTCTTTCTCTGTGCTTTAGCTGTGCGCTGTCTTTCTCTGTGCTTTAGCTGTGCGCTGTCTTTCTCTGTGCTTTAGCTGTGCGCTGTCTTTCTCTGTGCTTTAGCTGTGCGCTGTCTTTCTCTGTGCTTTAGATGTGCGCTGTCTTTCTCTGTGCTTTAGATGTGCGCTGTCTTTCTCTGTGCTTTAGCTGTGCGCTGTCTTTCTCTGTGATTTAGCTGTGCGCTGTCTTTCTCTGTGATTTAGCTGTCCTCTGCCTTTCTCTGTGATTTAGCTGTGCGCTGTCTTTCTCTGTGCTTTAGCTGTGCGCTGTCTTTCTCTGTGCTTTAGCTGTGCGCTGTCTTTCTCTGTGATTTAGCTGTGCGCTGTCTTTCTCTGTGATTTAGCTGTCCTCTGCCTTTCTCTGTGATTTAGCTGTGCGCTGTCTTTCTCTGTGCTTTAGCTGTGCGCTGTCTTTCTCTGTGCTTTAGCTGTGCGCTGTCTTTCTCTGTGATTTAGCTGTGCGCTGTCTTTCTCTGTGCTTTAGCTGTGCTCTGTCTTTCTCTGTGATTTAGCTGTGCGCTGTCTTTCTCTGTGATTTAGCTGTGCGCTGTCTTTCTCTGTGATTTAGCTGTGCGCTGTCTTTCTCTGTGCTTTAGCTGTGCGCTGTCTTTCTCTGTGCTTTAGCTGTGCATTGTCTTTCTCTGTGCTTTAGCTGTGCGCTGTCTTTCTCTGTGATTTAGCTGTGCGCTGTCTTTCTCTGTGCTTTAGCTGTGCTCTGTCTTTCTCTGTGCTTTAGCTG
This sequence comes from Pygocentrus nattereri, assembly GCF_015220715.1. Lineage (NCBI taxonomy): Eukaryota > Metazoa > Chordata > Actinopteri > Characiformes > Serrasalmidae > Pygocentrus > Pygocentrus nattereri. Next base: position 43,529,763 of record NC_051220.1, on the reverse strand, counting down.
TGCGCTGTCTTTCTCTGTGCTTTAGCTGTGCTCTGTCTTTCTCTGTGCTTTAGCTGTGCGCTGTCTTTCTCTGTGCTTTAGCTGTGCGCTGTCTTTCTCTGTGCTTTAGCTGTGCGCTGTCTTTCTCTGTGCTTTAGCTGTGCGCTGTCTTTCTCTGTGCTTTAGCTGTGCGCTGTCTTTCTCTGTGCTTTAGTTGTGCGCTGTCTTTCTCTGTGCTTTAGTTGTGCGCTGTCTTTCTCTGTGATTTAGCTGTGCGCTGTCTTTCTCTGTGCTTTAGATGTGCGCTGTCTTTCTCTATGCTTTAGCTGTGCGCTGTCTTTCTCTGTGCTTTAGCTGTGCTCTGTCTTTCTCTGTGCTTTAGATGTGCGCTGTCTTTCTCTGTGCTTTAGCTGTGCGCTGTCTTTCTCTGTGCTTTAGATGTGCGCTGTCTTTCTCTGTGCTTTAGATGTGCGCTGTCTTTCTCTGTGATTTAGCTGTGCGCTGTCTTTCTCTGTGATTTAGCTGTGCGCTGTCTTTCTCTGTGCTTTAGCTGTCCTCTGTCTTTCTCTGTGCTTTAGCTGTGCTCTGTCTTTCTCTGTGCTTTAGCTGTGCGCTGTCTTTCTCTGTGCTTTAGCTGTGCGCTGTCTTTCTCTGTGCTTTAGATGTGCGCTGTCTTTCTCTGTGCTTTAGATGTGCGCTGTCTTTCTCTGTGCTTTAGCTGTGCGCTGTCTTTCTCTGTGCTTTAGCTGTGCGCTGTCTTTCTCTGTGCTTTAGCTGTGCGTTGTCTTTCTCTGTGATTTAGCTGTGCGTTGTCTTTCTCTGTGCTTTAGCTGTGCGCTGTCTTTCTCTGTGCTTTAGCTGTGCGCTGTCTTTCTCTGTGATTTAGCTGTCCTCTGTCTTTCTCTGTGCTTTAGCTGTGCGTTGGCTTTCTCTGTGCTTTAGCTGTGCGCTGTCTTTCTCTGTGCTTTAGCTGTGCGCTGTCTTTCTCTGTGCTTTAGATGTGCGCTGTCTTTCTCTGTGCTTTAGCTGTGCGCTGTCTTTCTCTGTGATTTAGCTGTGCGCTGTCTTTCTCTGTGCTTTAGCTGTGCGTTGTCTTTCTCTGTGATTTAGCTGTGCGTTGTCTTTCTCTGTGCTTTAGCTGTGCGCTGTCTTTCTCTGTGCTTTAGCTGTGCGCTGTCTTTCTCTGTGATTTAGCTGTCCTCTGTCTTTCTCTGTGCTTTAGCTGTGCGTTGGCTTTCTCTGTGCTTTAGCTGTGCGCTGTCTTTCTCTGTGCTTTAGCTGTGCGCTGTCTTTCTCTGTGCTTTAGCTGTGCTCTGTCTTTCTCTGTGCTTTAGCTGTGCGCTGTCTTTCTCTGTGCTTTAGCTGTGCGCTGTCTTTCTCTGTGCTTTAGCTGTGCATTGTCTTTCTCTGTGCTTTAGCTGTGCGCTGTCTTTCTCTGTGCTTTAGCTGTGCGCTGTCTTTCTCTGTGCTTTAGCTGTGCGCTGTCTTTCTCTGTGCTTTAGCTGTGCGCTGTCTTTCTCTGTGCTTTAGCTGTGCGCTGTCTTTCTCTGTGATTTAGCTGTGCGCTGTCTTTCTCTGTGCTTTAGCTGTGCGCTGTCTTTCTCTGTGCTTTAGCTGTGCGCTGTCTTTCTCTGTGCTTTAGCTGTGCGCTGTCTTTCTCTGTGCTTTAGCTGTGCGCTGTCTTTCTCTGTGCTTTAGCTGTGCGCTGTCTTTCTCTGTGCTTTAGCTGTGCGCTGTCTTTCGCTGTGCTTTAGCTGTGCGTTGTCTTTCGCTGTGCTTTAGATGTGCGTTGTCCTTTGCTGTGCTTTAGCTGTGCGTTGTCTTTTGCTGTGCTTTAGATGTGCGTTGTCTTTTGCTGTGCTTTAGATGTGCGTTGTCTTTTGCTGTGCTTTAGATGTGCGTTGTCTTTTGCTGTGCTTTAGATGTGCGTTGTCTTTTGCTGTGCTGTAGATGTGTGTTGTCTTTCTCTGTGCTTTCGGGAAGTGTTGTGTTTCTCTACACTTTAGCTTTGTCTTATCTCTGTCTATGCTTTAACTGTTTTCTTTCCTAACTGCTATAGTTTCTCAGTGCTTTTACTACGCCATGTTCTTCTCAGTGCTTCAGGTGTGTGTTTTCCGATCAGCTACAGGTTCTAAATGCTTTCGCTGTACTTTGTCTCTCTGTAGGTTTTAGCTGTGCTTTTTCTTGTCTGCTACAATTTGTCTATGCTTTAGCTGTGCTTTGTCTTTTTGTGGCACTTCTCGAATGATGTGTGGAAGCTTATGAGGTTGACGTTTTTGCCCCTTTTGTGCAGATGTGGATGTTGTACTGGAAAGAGAATGAGACCAAACCAAAGGTTATGTTCATCTTTCCAGCACATGAATCTGAGCCCTGTATTTTTCATTGAGACAGTAGGACACTGTGTCTAAACTGGGCTTGTGTGTTTGAGATGATTATAAGTTAGTTCTATGAATCAAAACCTTCGAGGGTTTGGTTCTCTGTAACACTGCAATAATCTTAGAAGATGAGCTGGAGGGCCAGTGATGCTAGCAGTGTGGTTTATCCTGTGTCTCTGCTGTCACACTTTAACCCTTTAACCAGAGGATGCTGAGTGATGAGTGTTAAAAATTGAAATCTGAGCGATGAGTCTGCTGTTTAAGGGGTGTTCGGTTTTTCTTGGACTGGGCGAAAGCCTTGTGTTTTGCATTGTTAGTGATAATGTGAAAGACATGGTAGAAGAACACGGCATAACTCATTTCCCGCAATGAGTCAGTGTTTGTGGACAAAAGAGAAAACAACAGGCAGAGATGATCTGGGGGTATTTCACAATGGATGATTTTCACATAGCAGGATAAGTTGCATAATTATCCACCCGAATGTAGTCAATCAGCCAAGACATGTTTGGTGTGTGAAGTTTGCCTCATCATGAAAGCTTCTTGCCCCATCAATTACCGCGGTTCTAACTGCGTGCCAAGGTGTTGCAAAAGAGCATTTACATTGATTGCAGTGCTGACAGACCCCTCTTGGTGCCTCCATGGTTGAACAAATCTCGTTAAAGTGCCCTCAAGAGCAGCAAAAATGAGAGGAAGTGCACTTTTAGCTGCCCTTCACATGGGAACAAACTGATTAGGTGCCCCCTAGATGTGACATCCTGTCTTGCCGTCTTTGTCTTTCTCTGGTTCAGTCTTTGTTTTCCTGTTCCATGTGCTTTTGTTGTTGTTTCGGTCTTTGTCTTGTCCCTGGTCTTGCCTTCTTGTTATCTGTCTCACCTGTCTTTTGTCTGTAGCCCCGCCCTCTCATTAGTCCCACCTGTTTCTCGTCTGCTCCATGTGTATTCATAGCCCTGCTTGTTTGCCTGCTTTCTGTTTGCTTGGTGTTTTGTTCTCTCAAGGCCTCTGTTGACTATCTCTCATACGTTTTCTGGTTTCTTCTTGTTCCTCTATCTTGGGTTTTCTTTATTTTCTTCAGCATTGCTCTGTTTTTGTTTTGTCATTGTTGTGGATACCTTTGCGTTAATGCATCCTGCCCCTTCGTCTTTCCCAGCTTTACACTAGGGTGCACTTTCATACAATAAATTATAGTGATGTTCCTTCTAGAGCAAGAAAATTCAGTAGCATGTCTTTATGAGAGGCCTTCTAGTGAAGAAAGTGTGAGGCAGTGAAGTTTAAAGTGCCCTTACAGCGATCTAACCTGGAGCTACAGTTTGGTGTGAATTGCTTTTTCAATTAACTTTAGAGTGACTAGGCTCTGAAATCATAACTTTCTCACTAACATCACCACATCTGTGTGTGTGTGTGTGTCCAGAATTTAAACGGTTTTAGATGTAAACAAAGTCATCCAGAGTGCTTTTGGTTCCATTCTACAGTCAGAGCTGTTCACAGTGGTGGTGATAGGAACCAGACGTCCGCCTCTAAAAGCTCCTCACAGAAAGTTCCTACATGAACTGGTTATAAAACAATGTCTGAGAACTTTTGGCCTTAAAATCTGTTCATGGTGGAGGGATACATAATATGCAGAGCGTTGTGAGACAAAATAGTCCTCAAACGTATTCTTTCAGATTTTCATCAACATTGCATATAAAAGCTATTTGTCAGTGCTGTACATTATCTGGCTAACTGGGAAATCTTTTTCAGTTCAGTTTGTCTTTAGTAGAGACTGGAACATTAGACTTCTCTCCATAACTCCTGGTCCAGAGATCCCAGTTTATAGCTTTAGAGGGAGGAAAATAACCCGGCCTGTTTGGTGTCCATTGTCCTTTTCCAAAGCTGTCGCCATAAATGTGACTTATTGTGTGAGTTTGTATGATGTGGTACTGTTAATATGGCTAAATATATATTTTATCACTGCTGCGCTGGGGAACAGAGTGAGTTTTGGAGAGAGAAAAGACGGTCTGGATGAGCAAAGCGTGATTTAAGGTAGCGGAAAGATGACCTGCTGCCTGGCTGGGTGTTTGGACTGGCCTGCTTTAGCGTGTGCAGCACTGACCACCCAGGGGTGTGACAGATTTAGTTTTGGCCTCTGCAGGAACTCTGCGGTGAAATAAGCCACACGCCCTATTAGTCAGGGGCCACAGACAGTCCATTACATATTCAGACCACTGAGCCATGCAAGTGCAGCAAGGGTGGGAGAAAAAGTGATCAAAGTACTGCAATATTAAAATGTTTTAATGTGCTTTAACCCCATTTCACTGTAGCCATAAAATAGCAATTTGCGCCTGTTCTGCAGGCGGACTGTGGAATTTGATTCACAGAGCTGGACTTTTATCTGTGATCAAACTTGTCAACAGGATTGTTGGACATGAAGAAACTGCAATTATATCAGCACTGCCGTCTTTGTGGAGAGATGTGAACTGGTCCAGTTGCGAAAGATGGCATGGTGGAACATCTGATTGATATAAATAGTGGGTGTCAACAACACCTGCCAGCTGGTTCTGCACAATAAAGGATTTCTACGTGAGATTTCAGCGGGATCTGCCAAAGATCACGATCAGTGATGTATACTACATCATGGTCATCATCACTTTTATTTAGATAGCACATTTCCCATGCTCTCAACAAAAAATAACAAAATACATAAACAACTATAGATACAACAACACAAACACACACACACACTTCCCATAGCTGGGGGTGGTGGTGGGTGGGTGGGGGGTCCTCAGACCACAGTATAGACCAGGCATTTTAAACTGGGGACCTTCTGGCCAAAGTGCTGCAGAGGTCAGTGATTACCTTCATCTAACACTCTGAATTCAGTTCATGAAGGCCTAATTAGCTGATGAGCTGAAACAGGTGAGTTTAATGAGGCAGTGTGCTGAAGTCTGTGGTGTTTTGGCCCACGAGGCCTGAAGCCACATAAGCTCCTAGGGCACAACATTAGTCACCTTGTGTGTTTAAGGTGGTAGTAACTTCAAGCTCCTGCAGATGGCGCTGCACGAGTATGACTGGGCTATATGTGTAAAGGGATTCATTGATTGAGAAAAGGTGGTACAGTGCAGAGAATGTCTGCGCTGTGTAGTACATCAGTATCTTTTATATCAGAGAAGTGAGTTTTTCCCAAATTATAGGCCATTCAAGCGTTAAAAAGGTCTTTATTCTCAGACAGTGAAAGGTTATTTAAGCGAAGTGGTTCTTATCTGGCTACCCTCCAAAGAAAGGTTGAGAAAAGGATGAAAAAAAAACACCTTTTATGTCTAAAAACAATAGGGGAGTGTTCAAAACCAGAACGTGCAAACTCCACACAGAAAGAACCCTGGACGCCTGGCCGGAGAATCGAAGCCAGGCCCTTCTTTTTGTGAGGCAACAGCGCTACCCACTTTAATTTGTTTCATTTACTTGATTCAAATACATAATTTCCACTTCAGTGGCTAAAATAAATTACCAACACAGTTTCGCCTTTCTGTTAACTTTCAGCAGTAGTTGTATTGATGTATTATTCTACGTAAAAACAACAGATACACTGTACTTCCAAAACTTTTCACTCACCCATCCAAATCACTGAATTCAGGAGTTCCAGTCACTTCCGTGGCCACAGGTGTATAAAGCCGAGCCCCTAGGCCTGCAGACTGCTTCTACAGACATTAGTGAAAGAATGGGTCGCTCTCAGGAGCTCAGTGAATTCCAGCGTGGTGCCGTGATCGGACGCCACCTGTGCAGCAAGTCCAGTCGTGAAATTTCCTCACTACTAAATATTCCACAGTCCACTGTCAGTGGGATTATAACAAAGTGGAAGCGATTGGGAACGACAGCAACTCAGCCACGAAGTGGTCGGCCACGTAAAATGACCGAGCGGTCAGCGGATGCTGAGGGGCATAGTGCACAGAGGTCACCGACTTTCTGCAGAGTCAATCACTACAGACCTCCAAACTTCATGTGGCCTTCAGATCAGCTCAAGAACAGCGTAGAGAGCTTCATGGAATGGGTTTCCATGGCCGAGCAGCTGCATCCAAGCCTTACATCACCAAGCGCAGTGCAAAGCGTGGAATGCAGTGGTGTAAAGCGCCGCCACTGGACTCTAGAGCAGTGGAGACGAGTTCTCTGGAGTGACCAATCACGCTTCTCCGTCTGGTAATCCTATGGATGAGTCTGGGTTTGGCGGTCGAAAGTGTGGAAGAACTTGACTGGCCTGCACAGAGTCCTGACCTCAACCCCATAGAACCCCTTTGGGATGAATTAGAGTGGACACTGTGAGCCAGGCCTTCTCGTCCAACATCAGTGTCTGACCTCACAAATGCGCTTCTGGAAGAACGGTCAGAAATTCCCATAAACACTCCTAACCCTTGTGGAAAGCCTTCCCACAAGAGCTGAAGCTGTTATAGCTGCAAAGGGTGGGCCGACATCATATTAAACCCTATGGATTTTGAATGGGAGGTCATTCATATGCGTGTGAAGCCAGACAACCGAGTACTTTTGGCAGTATAGTGTATGTAGATGTAAGATTTTTGTCCGTTTTCATGACACTGTTTTGTCTAGTTTTTCACCGTGCCGCCCCATAGTCCCTTTTTTTTGCGCTCATACAGATTTAATAAAAAGAAAATCCCAGTTTCGAGTGGTTTGAGTTCCTCCCAAATGTTTTAAACTGTGTGTTGATTATTGTCTGGCTTGTGAACTACCTACTGATCATCTTCACATCATCATATCATAATCGCCGCTACACAGTGTGCACCAAAGCACCAGCCAAACTCTGAATGGCTTCCTGGAAGAGAACACAGGGACCACCGAATATAAAAGGCAAGCTCCCCTAATTCCCCGCTCATATTTAGGCTTTCAGCATCGCCTCCTAAAGCGCTCGGCCAAGTTCCCACACTGAGGACCGATAGCTCTTAAAATCGGAATTATGTTTAATCTCTCTTAAAGGCCGCCGCAAACAGGACCGCTTAAAATAGTGCGCTAATAGAGTCCATTAACTCGGCGAAGCTTGAGAACGGTCTGGAATAAAAAGCATCATGTGAACTCTTTCAGCTCTGCATTCAAACCTTTATTTAGGTTTTTTGACATTTCAATGAAGCTCTTGGTGTTTTGTTGTTGTAGTTGTTGAGACGAAAGCAGCTGCGTGAAAAATGGTTTAAAAGAAGTAAAGAAGTAAAGAAGCGCATGTTCCAACATCTTAACAATGGAATATGCATTTCGAATAAGAAATGAAACGCATTGCAATGTATCTTCAATATGCTTTGCAATACTGTGTCAATGTATTCACACAAGGGTTCACAAGGGTCGTATGGAAGTATTCATCGTCAGCCAGTGTGTAACATCGTTTTCCTGTAGATTTAAGGCAGAAAATACACGTTTTTTCACACCAAGCAGTGACCGCACACACATTAACCCACTGAAGACAGACTATATGCATGATTATTGATCACTTTTCATACACAGGCATGCCGTTATTCCTCCAGAAGCTGTAGGAAACTTGCCGACCTTTTCTTCTTCACTCAGTCCACATTTCTCCTCCAGTGGACGTCTTGGAATATCTGATTGTCTCCAGGATGTTTGAGTTTAATTGAATTTTGCTATATTTGCTGTAAGAGGAACCAGCAGCCAGAGTGTGGAGGGATGTGTGGGGGGTTGGGGATGTGGGGTATGGAGGTTTGGCCATAATGTGCTCCATGTGGTTGTATTTTTCATATTTACCAGGGGAATAAGCAGCGGAATAACTTCTAACCCACAGCAGTTACAGCCTCAGTCAGTGCTGGTAGTGATCAGCAGAACCTTCTCGGATATTTTTCTTTGTAAATCCACTGAATAAAGCAGAGACCCAGCTGCATGACGGACGGGTCCAAACTCAAGACCTGTACTAGCCTAATACTGTACTGTACATATGTACTATACATGACCAGCAAACTCAGCTTTGAGCAGCTGTTCACACAGAAAATCACCATATTTTATATTGAAATACACTAAAAAGTGCAGAAAATATGGCAATTCTTAATGTTCCTCACTGACCTTCAGACTTTGGGACACATTTACTTCAAAACAGTGGGATCTAACTGCAGAGGTGTCAAATCCAGGTCCAGAAAGTAAAAATCCTTCCCAGGATTTTGTTCCAACAGGCTGGCTTCTCTAGTTAGATCACACCACCAGCAGAGCTGTCCAGCCTGTTGGAACAAAATCCTGGGAAGGATTTTTACTTTCTGAACCTGGATTTGACACCTCTGCTGCTCACCATGTGGCCCTGAGGGACAGGGATGCAGCCCCACTGCCTGCTCTGAAACACAGGCTTAGTATAAGTACATACTAACACTATAAGGCTCTGCCCACTGACTTAAAATCTGCATTTCCTTAGTCAATAAAGTCTGTTAAACTGAAAAATTACAGTCATGTTTAAATTTAAATCTTTTTGTTACTGCACTAAGACTGACATATGCAAATGAGCTTGGTTCTGATTGGCTGCCCTACATTGTGCATCAGCCAAAAAAAAGCAGTCTGGGCTGAAACACTTGTTATAACTTCAGTGTGAGTGGGCGGGGCTAAACATCTGAAGGCTGAATACGCAGACAAATGTAAATGTTTTGGCTTTTGTAGCATCGCCAACGCAACATATTCAAAACAGGCTGTTTTTCCAAGGTGCTTTTCCACATATGGGAATCTTTTATATCAGAGAAGTGAGTTTTTCCCAAGTTCTGGGCTGTTTAAGCTTTAAAAAGGTCTTTATTCTCAGACAGTGAAAGGTTATGTAAGGGAAATGGTTCTTATCTGGCTACCCTCCAAAGAAGGGTTGAGAAAAGGATGCTTAAAAAAGTAGGGGGGGGTTTTCTGTGATATGAGCCCTTTAAGAAAACAACATGAGAGCACGTTCAAACCCAGATTCTGCTAAAATAAATTGCTCTGGATTCCCGTTTAGGAAGTTCTGCAGTGATTCTCATGCAGGTCAGACAGTCCTCCAAGCCTGGAGATGCTGTTTTTATGCCCATGGTGTCTGTTCCTATCTGCCTGTATGCTCTCGAGTGCTTTATTAGAGGATAACGAGAGGCGAGTGTGTCGGGCAGCACGCGCAGGCTGTTGTTTTCATGCTGTATCTCTGACCCCCTGGTTGACTCTATGCTGTGAAACTGGTGCAGGCCGGTTGCCTTTTGGCCGTTGCTGGTTTTTGGGCAGGTTTGGTCTAGTTTAGGCCAAACGGTGCGGTTTTTACTCGGAACTGGCCTGTAGATGAGTCACTGAGGAGGAATAAGTTTACAGAAATCAAACTCAGAGCCCCCACAGAGGCTTCAGAAAGCGGATCAAAGCGCTGAGTCATGCGTTTCCTCTCCGGATGACTTTACACTTCGGCCTTCTCTGGGGATGAAATGAGTGCTGAGTATTGCTTCCAGTGAATAAGCTGTTTCCTGTCACTTTGACCCTCTAACAGCCTCCTCATATAGCATTATATGCACTTCTCTGATAAAAACGGGCAGAAAATGAACATGTCGCTGCTGTCGGGAGAAAACCTCATATCTTCATTTTTGTCGTTTTTCAGTTTTTTGACTTGATTTTAAAATGTCTGTTGTTCTTCACATCGTGTGCAAATTTCATGAAGAATGGACCAAAAGAAACGGCCCAAAATGACTTGGAAAGACGTCTGGTTCCATTGACTTCCATTGAAAATGAAGTCGTTTTTTTCCTTCTCCTGTAAAGTTCCCGTTTTGGAGATGCGAGGTTTTCTTCCAACACCAGCGACATGCTAGAGGTGTTTACATGGTAATTAACTGCATTAATTCCATTACGTGTTTATTAATAATGCTCATGGCTGCTGATTGCTAATATTCATACTGAACATCATGTTTTATATAAGCACTGCTGCTACTCGTTTACCACTAATCATATTACCCTGTAACTTTGCTCTTTATACAGCTTTTAATTTTTATATATGCTACCTGATTTTGTCCCGTCTGTACAACAACAGATATTCTATTCTAAAACCTACATGAGCTCCATTTACATTTGACCTCTATTCTGTATGGACCGGTTCAAGTGCTCACTATTTTTTTTGGCATCAACAAAGTTTTTTTATTTTTCTCTGTAAAACAAAACTGTAAACAAACGAAAGCTTTTTAAACTCGAATGGTAATAAAACGTCTCTTTTCCTCTCACAAAATGGAGCGAACATTTATGACTTGCACTTCCCCCACAGCCTCTCCACTTGTTTCAAGTCAGAAATAATTCATATAAAATTACAGCTTGTGTTTGTTGCTGTTGGCGCCTTATGAGGCCTAACAAAAAGTCCAGTGTAGTCAGAGTAACAGTGCTGGGTTTAATAGTACCAGCGAGAAAAGGGAACCGCCGGTCAGCGCGTTGTCGTGTGCTGCCTCAGTATGCTGTAGCGTTAGCAGCGAGCGCTGTGAGGGACGTGGGCTGTTTGTGAAGTGGTCGAGCTGAAGGCCAACAGTAACAGTGTTCGGAGCTGCTGGCAGGGAGCTGCGGGCGCGGCCGGACGCTTTTATGGCCTTCGCTCACAGATCCTGTCCTGTCCAGACAACAGCACTGACGACAGAGATAAAGGCCTGGATTCAGGTTCAACGTTCTAATGTGGCTGGATTCATATAAACAAAGTCTGTCCAAAAGTATCCAGACAGCCCCTTATGAATTCAGCTATCAGTGGTGGGCAGTAACTGAGTAACTGAGTATCTGAGTAACTGAGTAACTGAGTAAATGTAATGAGTTTCTGTACTTTAGTATTTTTGGTGTATCTGTACTAAAGTTTCTCCGTTCTGGGCGTCTTTTTCCTTTCACTCCACTACATTTCAGAGTCTAATATCCGACTTTTTCCTCCTACATTTTGAGAAATCTGTCGTTCCTTTTGGTTTCTGTGTGTATAAAAACGTAACATGTCAAAACAAAAGAAGCGCAAAGCCAGAGCACCAATCAGGGCCCAGCGGTCACTTTGTTTAGAGCTGGTTTTGACCTGTTGGTCATACCGACCCAGTGCAGCACGCGGTTCAACGTCAGCGCAGCAGCGTAAAACTTTGGGAGAGTCTGTTCAACATAAATGATGAACTAACCTAACTTTGTGTAAATAGAGCTCAATATAGAAATATGTCCACATATGCAGTCGAGACTGACGCGGCTTTTTTCTGAATTTCTACAAACACCAGTTCATTTTATAGTAAATGAGTTTGGGCTGGTTTATGTTTATGAACAGACGCCTACAGATCAACATAGTAAAGGAGCTCATCTGTGATCCTGAGTTTAAAGCCAGTTTTTATTCAACTTAAACTTGGAACTAAGTTGTAAATAAATCTGAAACTGAAACTTTGCTTGTGTGTAAAAAGTGATTTCAGAGCCACTCGGTTCTCCCTGATGGAAACTGTTTACCTTCAGTGTTTTGTGCTTCTGATCATTTTAATAGACGTCAGCGTCACTAATTAATGACCTTCTATTAAAAGACTGGTTTACCAAGAGAGACGCTGGAGGACTTTCACCTGAAATGAGTTCATGAAGCCAGTCTGGTTATAAAAATGATAACAGGACATCAGAGCCAGAATTCCTCTTTTAGTACTTTTACTTTATACTTAAGTACATTTGAAGGGAAATACTTTAGTACTTTTACTCAAGTGGAGGTCTAAAGGGAGGAACTTCTGAGCTGCAGTAACTACAGAGGTATAAAGTTGATGAGCCACACCATGAAGGTATGGGAAAGAGTTGTGGAAGCAAGGCTAAGGCGAGAGGTCCAGATCAGTGAGCAGCAGTTTGGTTTCATGCCCAGAAAGAGCAGCACAGATGCAGTTTTTGCATTGAGAGTGTTGGTGGAGAAGAACAGAGAAGGAGAAAGAAGAAGAAGAAGTTGTCATTAGTCTAGTGCGGGGTTTGTTTGATTTGTTTGCTGTTGTTTGAATCCCTGTCTGTGTTGGTTGTATTGGTGTTGTTTGTTTGATCCTGGTTTATGTCATGTCTGGTCCCCGATCGATCCGTGTTGGCTCTATGACCCTGATTTTGGATTTGCCCTTAATAAACGTCGCTTATCTTCGCATTTGCATCCGCCTCCTCGTTCCCCGTCACACAAGCACAATTATCTGCCAATATAGTGAGAAAATTATACATAATAAAATGACCAAAAACGTGTAAAACCTGTCTAGAAATAAACGAAATAATGTTAAATGAATCTTATAACACTCTCAACAGGAGACATGTTAGATTTGAGATTTCTTGACCATATTTAAGATTTTTAAGACTTTTACTTGACAAGATCTATTTTTTGCAGTGTGTCGACATCTGTGTGCAGGTGCTGTTGGAGCCGCTGTTCGTACGTCTGAAAAGAAAGTCAGCAAACCTGATTACAGACTGATTGTCACAGACGGATTGCTCTAGTTTGTTTGTCAGGCAGTCTACATGATGCAGCTCTACCGTTTATGCCAGCATAAAACAAAGAGTAATGACACGAGTCACAAAGTGCTAAAAATACTCTAATCTGGTTTATTGAATCTGCACTGCTGACCTCTCAGATGTTAGCATTGGAGAGAGTTTAGGAATGAAATATTTGTTCAGTCCAAATATTTTATTTTCCCTGTGCAAAGCGCTCGTCTGGTTCTCTTCATGTGTCTTTGGAACACTTAAAAATAACAACAGCTTCAGCTAATTACTGAATAGGGCAAAAAACAGGGCGAATAAATCATCCGGGGCGTTTTTTTGCTGTCTGACGATATTAAAAGCATCCACAGTTACTTATTTGAGGTACTACAAAAACATTCCAGGTCCTTCTTGGCAGCGAAGCCACATTCACAGGGAGTGTTTGCTCAGCCGAACTGAGCTCATTAAGTCAGTACTGATACGATCGGCTGCGTCATTTTAACTCTATACGCACAGCCTGAGGACACCTGGCCTTCCTTTGGAATTTCCTTTTTTTTTTCAGGCTACTTTTCAAGGACGTCAGAAACTGAGATTAAGCTTAAACTTGGATTAAATCAAGGTTTACCTATTAATCCAGCCGCATCAAACTTTAATCCTGCTTTTAGTTATGAAACATTAAACTACATTAAATTTAATTCTGTTGCTTCATCACTTTGAACTCAGGTTTAAACTTTATTAAGGGATTTGAATTTAAAATCCCAGGCAAGACGGTTTACGTTCATTTTCTTAGATGCAAAAGCACCTCAAGAAACTGGTTTACATCACTCATACTGGCTCAGTGATGGCCAGTCAGGCTGAGGATTCTCCACAAGGGGGTGCTATCAACACTCAAATCACAGCTTTTGTGTAACTTACATCACTGAAAGGAGGAAACCCACACCAGCAGGATCTCACGAAAGCACATATGTCTTCAGTAATAAATTGTGTGTATGAAGTAAACGGCCGAAGATAAATGTAATCAAGATTAGAATTCAGTTTTGTTTAACTTCACTCTTGAAAAAGGCGGTTCTACAAGTGTTCTATTGTACAGAAAATGTTTCTTTATAGAACCATGACCTCTCAAAGAACCCTTTGCATGATTAAAAGGTTCTTTGCATTGTGAAAGGGTTATTTTATTGATACAAGTTTGTCCAAGATGGACCTTTACTTGCTCTGGGATTCAAAGGCCCAGTAGCCCTAAGTCCTGGAGAACCCAACTGGCCACAGTTTCAAGGAAGGTCAGCAGAGTTCTTCTGTATTTCTCTGGACTTCTTCCTTCTTCTATATATGGATAAGACAATATATATACATACATACATATATATATATATATATATATATATATATATATATATACATCTATATATAAAATGAAATATGTAATTTAAATTTATAAAATATAAAATTGGAATGTTTAATGCTCTTCAAAGCACCTCTCACACTCCTGATCTGGAATGTTAGAGGATAAATGAAAAAAAGAAGGAAAGAAAGAAGCAGTGACCGCCTTCTCCCTATTGGCTGAGAGAAATCCCCAGGTCCTTACTCTCCTGAGAGGTCACAAATAACTCCACTCAGGAGAGGAGCCTAAGTGGAAGTAATATATAACTGCAGTGATAACAAAACCTCTTATCTTCCAAATTTAAGGAAAAACTATCTTTGCATGATTAAAAGGTTCTTTGCATTGTGAAAGGGTTATTTTATTGATACAAGTTTGAAATTGTAAAAATGGAAGAAGTCTTTTTCAAAATGGTCCTATATAGAACCACCTACAGCACATTGTCCATGAATCTGAAGAACCCGTCAAGATGCAAAAAAAAACTATTATCTGATGGGCTCTTTGAGTGTTCGTGGTTCTATATAGAACCATTTTCTTTACTAAAGAACCCGTCTTGTAAAAGTGTAGGTCTCAGGTGAACAGCTTAGTGGATGGACAGCAGGATAACAGGCTACTCCAATAACATTCTAATAAAGGTTTTCTGCATTAAACAGAACTGACACATGTTTACGAATGTGAAATTATCCCCAAATTTGTGTTTGCATTATTCAAGTTATTCAACAATAATTACATGTTTTATTATTGTTATTGTTATAGTTATTATTATTATTACTAACAACCAAGTTTTCTTTTATAGCTGTTCAATTTTAATTTGGAAAATGTTGGATTACCGTGTGTCTCTCATTATTATTTGATTTATCATTAATTTATCATTAATATTTATCATATTATCATTCGTTATTTGATTGTTCTTCCTCATTAAAGCATTTAAATTGTGTTGTGACGAGGAAGAACATGGTTTAAATATGAATCACTTAATAGTACAATTCACGGTGCACTACAGTAAAGTGATCCCCAAGGGTTCATTTTAGGCTTCAGATTTTTCACCATTTTACCATCAACATTTCATCTAAGAAATATTTTTAAAACTCCATTCATGGTGGAGGGAGACATGCAGGGCGCTGTGCGGCAAAATAGTCCCCAAAGAAAACTCATTATTCCAGATTTTCCACTGTTTTCCATCATCAACATTCCATATAAGCTCAGAAGACTCGTGTAGGTTCTCTGGTGGTTCTGGATGGTAAATAAAGTGTCTATATCTGTGTTGTAGTCATGGCGACGCCTGGTTCCCATCACCACCACTGTAAAGACGTCTGAACTGTTTCACACCAAACCCTCTGAATGAATTAATGAGGGAATTTTGAAAAATCAGTTCAGTTTCTGCTTTGAAAAGCGATTTATCCCTTAACGTTTGATGGGTAAAGAAACAGGACTGTGCTCTATTTGTGATCCGGATTTGTCCAGAACCGTGTGTGGGTGCTATATGCGTAACCCAAACCCCACTGTCCTTAAAAGGCCTGTTCTAAAGCCGATGGATTTGGAGAGATCTTCACACACAAACCACCGACAAACATCTTTCTTTGTCCAAAATAATACACTGACCCTCCCCGGCAGGACAGATGCTAATAGCTCTTACTCTCCGAGGGCTATTATAGGGGCTAATTCTGATCCAGCCTTCTATCCTTCACCCTCTTCAGCAGACGCCAGGCTAAGAGCTCCTAAACGCGAGAGCTCTGAGAGACTGGCTTCGGCGCTCTGGTGGAGAAAGGCATGTTTTGTGTGGAGAGCGCTCAGTCCTCTCTTTCAGGAATGTTAGCATGTCTGGCAACGCTGTTAGCTCCGACTGATGACAGCTGGGAATGTGACAGGGCTTCAGGTTAGCGCTGAGGCCATCAGTGTTTCGGGGATGTCACTTGGGTGGGGGGGCTCGGGGGTTAAATAGTAAAGGACGGCGTGAAGACGGACCTTTTAGCCTGTGTCTAAATTTGGACACTATACACCGTGTAGGATTTCTGTATCTCCAAAACGGAAACTTTACATGAGAGGGAAAAAACCTACCCTACTTTTAATGTAAGTCAATGGAACCAGACGTCTTTCCAAGTCATTTTGGGCCGTTTCTTTTGGTCCATTCATCATAGAATTTGCATACAATGTAAGGAGCAACAGAAATGTTAAAATTCTGTCAAAAACTGAAAAATTTTAAAAATGAATGAAATGAAGAACTGTCTTAATTCTTCATGTCAGACTTTCAACAAGGTGTTGGAAACGTTCCTCAGCGATTCTGGTTGGTTATTTGAGTTCCTGCTGCCTTTCTATCATCTGGAACCAGTCTGCCCGTTCTCCTCTGACCTCTCACATCAACAAGGCATTTTCGTCCACACAACTGACCGCTCACTGGATGTTTCCTCTTTTTCGGACCGTTCTCTGTAAACCCTAGAGATGGTTGAGCGTGAAAATCCCAGCAGATCAGCAGTTTCTGAAATACTCAGACCAGCCCGTCTGGCACCAACAACCACGCCACGTTCAAAGCCCCTTAAATCCCCTTTCTTCCCCGTTCTGATGCTCGGTCTGCACTTCAGCAGGTTGTCTTGACCACCTCTACATGCCTGAATGCAGTGAGCTGCGGCCGTGTGATTGGCTGATCAGCTATTTGTGTTAACAAGCAACTCAACAGGTGTACCTAATAAAGTGGCCGGTGAGTGTGTATGTCGGTGTGTTTGTTGTATGTACCTTTGTCCAAACCTCGCCTCTCGGAAGCCCAGTGTTATTTATAGTCATTGCCCAATACCTTGGCTTGGCTAATCAATACCTCATTTGTTCTTCAGACTAGCTCACAAGATATCAGCTACTTTCTTGAAAATAACAAATTTATGTTACTTTTTATTGTATTTATGTTCAACTTGTGTCAGTTTTAATGATATATATAATATAGCGTTTAACTGCCAGCGTGCACTATATGTCAGTCTTTTAAATTATACAGCAGTGAGTTCTGTGGACACTGTTAAGATCACATCTGACCGACAGCCGATTTGGTCCAACTCTGTAGACGAGACGACACTAAATTCCCAAACGGTCAGTCGGTCTGTGTGGAGCTGGAGAACGAACTGCCGGCTGAGCAGCGAGTGGGCGGAGCTCGTTACTCTGATGTAGAAACGAGCTGCTCGTTAAGGAGCTCTAATTAGGAGGAAGGAGCTGAACATTAAAACATATTAAAGCCGCGTTCACGGCCAGTTTATTCATTTCTTACTGTATTTATTTAACTGCTGTATTAAAGCAGTAGAGCACTCGAGGAGGGAGTTATCACCAATAACATCACGGCTGGGATGATCTACGGACACCAGATCACAGCCGGGATGTTATTCCACGGGAACACACTCCTTGGGTGTTCTACTGCCTCAATACAGTATATGTAATAAATATATTTATATGTGCAATTTTTAAACATTTAAATATCTGCCAATAAATGCAAATCTATTTTAATCACAGTAAATATATGTAAAATAGTTATATATGCATCAATATGTGTATAAATATCACATTTTAAAATCTAGACAGTGATGGTCTGGACTCTGTCAGGGTCAGTTTCAGCTCTGACTGATGCAGAATTGAAAGCAATGGACTGACATTGACTATTGATTAAATATTGAGTTTAAAACGTTGATTATCTGGACATGCTGGTCTATATGGATGCAGACCTCTCAGTAAATAATAGCCCCCAAATATTCAGCCAGGCCAGAGTTTTATATCTGAAAATGTATGAAGGGAATCAGGGGGAGCAGATTGGTGGAGAACGTGTTGTAAAAGGTTCTATATGGCACCTTTTAGAATTATAGATTCTATATACATAATATAGATTTTATTCATTTCTAATGGTTCTAAAAGTCTTTTTTTCAGCTGGCAGCAAACGCAGAGGATCCTCAGTGGGGTTAACTCTGCTTATAGCAGCTCTACACTCTTAAAAAAGACGGTTCCTCGAGGGTTCTTTAGTCAAGAAATTGGTTCTATATAGACCCATGAACACTCAAAGAACCCTTTGCATGTCTAAAGGTTCTTCAGATTGATGGATAACATATAGACGGTTCTATATAGTTGCATATGGTGGCAGATAAAATGTGTTTTATTTGGTTCTATGTAGAACCTTTTAGAAAAGGGTTCTATATGGCACCAAAAATGATGTAAAGCCTGTAACAATAGAAGAACCTTTTTTGTGCCATATAGAACCATCTAAAGAACAATTTCACCAAGAACAGAACCCTCTCACCATGCGAAAGGTTATACAGTTCAGCTGGAAACTGAATGAAAGTAAAAGCAGTTCAGTGAAATAGTCAGAAATTTCAATAACATCATTAGATTGAACACAAGGAAGCTGACACGTTACATTTCAGTGGATTACATGAAATAACCAAGGTTCAAAATGCAAAACTAAAACTGTTATCCTGAGGAAATATTTAAAAATTAATATTTACGCCTAATCATTACGCCATTAACTCGTTATTACCAAATACAGTCCAGCTTTTGAGATCATTTTTCAAAATGAAAAAAATTCACCTTTTTATCTTTACTAATCAAACTGGGCTCATTTGTTGAGTAAACTTGTGGTCATTCTTGTCCTGAAGTATCTGTGAGCTTATGCTGCTCTTGGCATCCAGTCTCCCACATTTTTACTTTATTACGATGATTAACGTCCCAGTCTGTTTGGAGTCCGGAGGTTTTGGTCTTTTCTGGAGCAGAGCGACCTTTTCTGTTATTTTGGCCCCCTTTCTGGAATAAATCTCATCCAATATGCTGTCCTAAAACACTCAAAACATCCACAACTGCAGTCGCAGTTCCTCCAGCTGAGGCTGAACCACACCACATATTCAGCTTTCACCTGCAGGACGGCCAGCGGAGGCTGAAGAACAAGCTTACATCAACTCACTGGCCACTTTATTAGAAACCCCTACGTTGTACTTCCACTCACTGGCCACTTTATTAGAAACCCCTACGTTCTACTTCCACTAACTGGCCACTTTATTAGAAACACTCACCTTGTGCTTCCACTAACTGGCCACTTTATTAGAAACACCCGCCTTGTGCTTCCACTAACTGGCCACTTTATTAGAAACACTCACCTTGTGCTTCCACTAACTGGCCAATTTATTAGAAACACCTACTTTGTACTTCCACTCACTGGCCACTTTATTAGAAACACCTACCTTGTACTTCCACTAACTGGCCACTTTATTAGAAACACCCACCTTGTGCTTCCACTAACTGGCCACTTTATTAGAAACACCTACGTTGTACTTCCACTCACTGGCCACTTTATTAGAAACACCTACCTTGTGCTTCCACTAACTGGCCACTTTATTAGAAACACCTACCTTGTGCTTCCACTAACTGGCCACTTTATTAGAAACACCTACTTTGTACTTCCACTCACTGGCCACTTTATTAGAAACACCTACGTTGTACTTC
>NC_051220.1:43452718-43505218 GCF_015220715.1 Pygocentrus nattereri | reverse complement strand
GAAACACATTTGATTCCGTCTTCACTCCAACTCCAGACTCTGTCCGGCTGCTCTCGTCTCCTTTGTCCTCTGAACGGTGTCATCTGAGCATCGGTTACTGAAACAGACGTGCTGCAGTGGGTTTCACCTGAGCTGGACAGCTACATCAGTGTTAGTGTGGCACCACGTTTCTTCCTGTCGCTTCCACACCGGTCATATCCTCTTTACCCTCTAAACGGGTGTTTTCAGTCAGCACTTCAGACCAGAGTCTGTACTGCAGGCGCCGCCTAGCAGGCTACAGGTTAAAGCACTTTCAGCTCCCTGTCCCTCCAGCACCGATCAGTCCACTCCGCTCTCGCTCTTATGAGTTTTTATCATCTATACTTGTGATGGCGGAGCTGAATCGGTTGAATCGAACCTGTTCTTCGGTGAGCAGCGCTGGCAGCGTGCTACTCTCTCCTGGCTATCAGCGCTATTTAATATTTAAAAGCTGGTGTTACATCGCAGCTTTAGCGTCTATTGAATGGTGGATTTAAAATCATGCACTGCTTTCGTTTATTTGAGCAGTGTGAATTTATTTCAAATTGCTTTGAGGTTTGAAACAGCGCAGCAGGCTGCTGTGACACAACACCGGCTTAAGCATAGAACTAATCTGGTGATCGGACGCCACCTGGGCAGCAAGTCCAGTCGTGAAATTTCCTCACTACTAAATATTCCACAGTCCACTGTCAGTGGGATTATAACAAAGTGGAAGCGATTGGGAACGACAGCAGCTCAGCCACGAAGTGGTCGGCCACGTAAAATGACAGAGCGGTCAGCGGATGCTGAGGGGCATAGTGCGCAGAGGTCACCGACTTTCTGCAGAGTCCATCACTACAGACCTCCAAACTTCATGTGGCCTTCAGATCAGCTCAAGAACAGCGTAGAGAGCTTCATGGAATGGGTTTCCATGGCCGAGCAGCTGCATCCAAGCCTTACATCACCAAGCGCAATGCAAAGCGTGGAATGCAGTGGAGTAAAGCGCCACCACTGGACTCTAGAGCAGTGGAGACGAGTTCTCTGGAGTGACCAATCACGCTTCTCCATCTGGAAATCCGATGGACGAGTCTGGGTTTGGTGGTTGCCAGGAGACGGTACTTGTCTGACTGCATTGTGCCGAGTGTAAGTTTGGTGGAGGGGGGATCATGGTGTGGGGGTGTTTTTCAGGAGTTGGGCTCGGCCCCTTAGTTCCAGTGAAAGGAACTCTTAAAGCTTCAGCACCAAGAGATTTTGGACAATTTCATGCTCCCAACTTTGTGGGGACAGTTTGGGGACGGCCCCTTCCTGTTACAACATGACTGCGCACCAGTGCACAAAGCAGGTCCATAAAGACACGGATGAGCCAGTTTGGTGTGGAAGAACTTGACTGGCCTGCACAGAGTCCTGACCTCAACCCCATAGAACCCCTTTGGGATGAATTAGAGCGGAGACTGTGAGCCAGGCCTTCTCGTCCAACATCAGTGTCTGACCTCACAAATGTGCTTCTGGAAGAACGGTCAGAAATTCCCATAAACACTCCTAACCCTTGTGGAAAGCCTTCCCAGAAGAGCTGAAGCTGTTCTAGCTGCAAAGGGTGGGTCGACATCATATTAAACCCTATGGATTAAGAATGGATTAAAACTGATAGTTCTGGTTCTGAAATCTGATTGGCTGAGCTGTGTTCGAAGCTGTTGTCAAATATTCACAACAGCTGAACTTTGTATCACTGCGCCACCTCATGAAAAACCCTTGTGGTGTTAAAGGAGTAATCTTTGACCCTCATGCTGCTCCCATGGAGCCCTGAGTGAACTGATGAAGTAAGAACCTGGTTCTGTTTAAGCTGAGGGGCTGGCGACTTGTGCTCTTAACTTGAACTGGGCTGGTCAGCTGGCTAACGAGCTGAAAGAGCCAACAGCCTAAACAGCTCCACTAATCTCACAGGCTTGAATCAAAGCACTTGCGATATGATAATCTGTAAAAACAGCAGGATAAAGACTAAAGAACGTCACTTACATGCTTCACGTGTCTGTGTTTCAGTCAGAAGGTGATCAACGCAGGGCCCAAAGCAGCTGTCGCTGTAAAGAGCCTCCGGCTCCTGTAAATGCCGTCTGAGATGTTGTAAAACACTGTGAGCTCATCTGTGTGTCATAGCTGGCTCTCTCTGAGCTGCTGGAGCAGAAACAGAAACACAGCGATATTCAGGAGAAGTGAATCGCTCATCGTCCTGTGCGCCGAGCACGTGAAACGCCTGCATGGGACTTTGAACCCTGCAGGCTTCTCCATTTCAGGCATAAATACAGCAGGACGCTTTCTTCTAGTGTTCTTCAATGATCTCCTACCAATGCAGAACCATCCATCACTCTCCTGGAGCGTTTTATTAGCCCTCAGGCTGATTTTAAAGCCATAGCGCAGCGTCTGTCTGCACAGTAGAGCTGTGCTCTATCAGAAATGTGGTTTCTGACATATGAAATACTGTTATCGATGTAAAAATATGAGCTACTGCTGTGCTAATGTACTTTTTCCTTGTTTATAGGACAAATCAGCGTTACATCACAACAGCATCGACCTCAAGGAGGATAACGCAGGTGGTGCTGCTCTGCTACACTCTTGAAAAGATGGTTCCTCAAGGGTTCTTTAGTGAAGGAAGTGGTTCTATAAAACCATGAACACTCAAGGAACCCTTTGCATGATTTAGGGGTTCTCTGCATGGCCAAATGGTTCTTCAGTTTGATGCTCAGTTCAATATGCTGTAGGTGGTTCTATATAGAATCTTTTTAACAATGGTTCTAAATAGCACCAAAAGAGTTCTGCTGCTGTTACAATGTCAAGCTTGTTATAATACAAGAACCATTTATGCAGTGTTCCAATTTAGCCCATGGGTGGGTTCACTGCAACAGACAGAGGGTCGGTTTAATGCCTGCTAGAAAAGTCTGATCAATCGGTGCAAACAGAGGTAATTCATGTATTTCTATGTTGTAATAAACTAATATATTTTCCAACTGAACTGTGTTATATACTATCATTATAATAAGACTAATAAGACAGACAGATCAACTGATCAGCGGAACAAAGTACAGAAACCATCTCCTTGAGTTAAAGTAGAGACCCCCAGGGTAAAATATTCCTCCAGTAAAAGTAGAAGTTCCTCCCTTTAGACCTCCACTGGAGTAAAAGTACTAAAGTATTTCCCTTCAAATGTACTTAAGTATAAAGTAAAAGTACTAAAAGAGGAATTCTGGCTCTGATGTCCTGTTATCATTTTTATAACCAGACTGGCTTCATGAACTCATTTCAGGTGAAAGTCCTCCAGCGTCTCTCTTGGTAAACCAGTCTTTTAATAGAACGTCATTAATTAGTGACGCTGACGTCTATTAAAATGATCAGAAGCACAAAACACTGAAGGTAAACAGTTTCCATCAGGGAGAACCGAGTGGCTCTGAAATCACTTTTTACACACAAGCAAAGTTTCAGTTTCAGATTTATTTACAACTTAGTTCCAAGTTTAAGTTGAATAAAAACTGGCTTTAAACTCAGGATCACAGATGAGCTCCTTTACTATGTTGATCTGTAGGCGTCTGTTCATAAACATAAACCAGCCCAAACTCATTTACTATAAATGAAATGGTGTTTGTAGAAATTCAGAAAAAAGCCGCGTCAGTCTCGACTGCATATGTGGACATATTTCTATATTGAGCTCTATTTACACAAAGTTAGGTTAGTTCATCATTTATGTTGAACAGACTCTCCCAAAGTTTTACGCTGCTGCGCTGACGTTGAACCGCGTGCTGCACTGGGTCGGTATGACCAACAGGTCAAAACCAGCTCTAAACAAAGTGACCGCTGGGCCCTGATTGGTGCTCTGGCTTTGCGCTTCTTTCGTTTTGACATGTTACATTTTTATACACACAGAAACCAAAAGGAA
Organism: Pygocentrus nattereri; assembly: GCF_015220715.1. Classification (NCBI taxonomy): domain Eukaryota; kingdom Metazoa; phylum Chordata; class Actinopteri; order Characiformes; family Serrasalmidae; genus Pygocentrus; species Pygocentrus nattereri. The sequence goes on along the minus strand of NC_051220.1, from coordinate 43,501,299 downwards.
CGACAGATTTCTCAAAATGTAGGAGGAAAAAGTCGATATTAGACTCTGAAATGTAGTGGAGTGAATTGAATTTAGAACCATGTGTCTCTGTGTGTTTTGCACTCTACATTTAACCCATCCAAGCAGTGAAACACCCACATACATGCACGCTTGTGAACACACACACTAGGGGGCAGTGAGCACACTTGCCCAGAGCAGTGCGCAGCCCTATCCACAGCGCCCAGGGAGCAGTTGGGGGTTAGGTGTCTTGCTCAAGGGCACTTCAGCCATGGACTGTCAGCCAAGGGGTTCGAACCGGCGACCTTCTGGTCACAATGCTGGTTCCCTGACCTCCAGCCCACGACTGCCCCCTAAGTACAGAAACCAATTACATTTACTCAGTTACTCAGTTACTGTCCATCACTGCAGCTGATACACACATCAAATTATATGTGAACACTGACATGAGACTGTGGATCAAACAGTGACGATTTATTGTTTGTCCAGTGAAGAACAGCAAAAAAAAAAACACACATCATTAATATAAAGATCATAACTGCAGCTTTACCCACTGATAATGTCAATTTCATTAATATACTTATTAAACACCAAATACTGACAACTGAAAGACTGTAATAAAGCAGAAAATCCCTTTTATCAGATGTCATCTTAACGTGTGTGTGAACCTCTGGAGCAGACAGGCTGAATTCTCCCAGCATGTGGACTTTGTAACCCGGGGATCTAACGTGCTGGATCTCGTTTACACAAACATCCCCGGCGCGTACAGGGCCGAGCCCCGCCCCCACTACGGCTACGCAGACCACATCTCTGTGATGCTCATCCCAGCATACAGACCGCTCATCAGACATGCCAAACCAGACCAGAAGCAAGTGAGAACCTGGCTGCCAGGAGCTCTCTCTGCTCTTCAGGACTGTTTTGAGCATGCTGACTGGGAGATGTTCAGAGTAGCAGCTACTACTGGTGACTCCATCAACCTGGAGGAGTACACAGAATCAGTGACTGGCTACATCAGCAAGTGCATTGATGATGTTACTGTGTCCAAACCCGTCACAACTCACCCCAACCAGAAACCATGGGTGACTGCAGAGGTGCTCATGTTGCTGAGAACACGCAACAAGGCTTTCAAGTCAAGGGACAAGGCAAGCCTCAGGGTGGCAAGAGCCAAGCTCTCCCGGGCCATCAGAGAGGCTAAGCGTGCCTACTCAAAGAAAATCCATGATCATTTTCAAAACACTGCTGACACACGGCGCATGTGGCAGGGCATCCAGGCCATCACCAACTACAAGCCACCTCCACCTGCTTGTAACTGATGCCTCCCTTCCAGACATGCTTTACAACTTCTGTGCTCGGTTTGAGGCACAGAACGGCACGACGGTGAACAGGTACTGTGTCTGTCCACTGCTGACGTGCGGAGAACTCTACACAGAGTCAACCCACAAAAAGCACCAGGATCCGACAGCAAACCAGGTAGAGCGCTCAGAGAATGCGCCGAACAGCTGGCTGATGTTCTCACGGACATGTTCAACATCTCTCTGTGCATTGCAGTCGTTCCAACGTGCTTCAAGTCCACCATCATCATCCCTGTGCTGAAGAAGTCTCCAGTGTCCTGCCTCAATGACTACCGTCCCGTTATACTCACTCCCATCATCATGAAGTGCATGGAGAGGCTTGTCATGAGGCACATTAAAGACCAGCTTCCTTCTTCACTGGACCCACTGCAATTTGCGTACCACCCCAACCGCTCAACAGACGACACCATCTCCACCACACTCCACCTGTCCTGCACTGTCCTGTCTGTTTACTGTGTCTAAAGTTTGTTTTATTTATCGTATTTATTGTTTCTAGTTTAATCTTTTGTTTGCACACGATGTCTGCACATTCGTACTTTGTACTTTTGTTCCTTGTTGCTCCGTGATGTTCCTGGAGGAACGGAATTTCACTCCACTGTGTACTGGAGATGGACTGACAGTAAAAGCCTCTTGACTAGACTTAAATGTCCTTTAGTGTGTGCTGGAGTCTGAGCTGTAAGGCAGTGTAAGGACTGACCCCGCGGTGCGGAGGCTGGACTGAAGCCCAGCTGCACCTGCTGTGAGCTTGTCAGCTGCTTTAAACGGTGCCGCACTGCAGGAAACAAGACGGAGATTAAAGTGATATAAGGCCGGATTTTGTGATTCACACAAATGGCTCAGTAACCATAACAACCTGAGAAATGACGTACATGCCCTGAGAACAGATCTCTGCCTCAGATCTGTTTACAGCGCTGACGAATCAGTCTGAGTTCTGGTGGAAGGCCACGGCTGGGAAGTGTAGTGATGTGGCCGGAAGCTCTCGCTGCTCGACCTTCTGTAACAGTGAAAGGTCAGTGTTACATGGCTGTTCTCTGCACTCACCTGATGTGCCGTATGTAATGTGTAATCGGAAATCTTTCCCAGTACGTCTTCCCAGTATGTATCCCTGTGGTGTCATCAAAATAATAATGATTAATCACAGTGTGTCTGTCTGTCTGTCTGTCTATCTATCTATCTATCTATCTATCTATCTATCTATCTGTCTGTCTGTCTGTCTGTCTGTCTGTCTGTCTGTCTGTCTGTCTGTCTATCTATCTATCTATCTATCTATCTATCTATCTATCTATCTATCTGTCTGTCTGTCTGTCTGTCTGTCTGTCTGTCTGTCTGTCTGTCTGTCTATCTATCTATCTATCTGTCTGTCTATCTATCTATCTAACTGTCTATCTATCTATCTATCTATCTATCTGTCTGTCTGTCTGTCTGTCTGTCTGTCTATCTATCTGTCTATCTATCTATCTATCTATCTATCTATCTATCTATCTATCTATCTGTCTGTCTGTCTGTCTGTCTGTCTGTCTGTCTGTCTGTCTGTCTATCTATCTATCTATCTATCTGTCTGTCTATCTATCTATCTAACTGTCTATCTATCTATCTATCTATCTATCTATCTATCTGTCTGTCTGTCTGTCTGTCTGTCTGTCTGTCTATCTATCTGTCTATCTATCTATCTATCTATCTATCTATCTATCTATCTATCTATCTCTGTCTGTCTGTCTGTCTGTCTGTCTGTCTGTCTATCTATCTATCTATCTATCTATCTATCTCTGTCTGTCTGTCTGTCTGTCTGTCTGTCTGTCTATCTATCTATCTATCTATCTATCTATCTATCTATCTATCTATCTATCTATCTATCTATCCATCTATCTCTGTCTGTCTGTCTGTCTGTCTGTCTGTCTGTCTCTATCTATCTATCTATCTATCTATCTATCTATCTATCTATCTATCTATCTATCTATCTATCTATCTATCTATCTGTCTGTCTGTCTGTCTGTCTGTCTGTCTGTCTATTTAATATTTTAATTAATCTTTTGGATCTATTTTTTCAGCCTTTGTTCAAACAGCTTTTGTCGTTTATTAGTAACCAAATCAGGCTTTGTGTTGTTCATATGAGGACAGTAGCGTAAAGAAAACACATTCTGGGGCACTTGTTCCTCACTTAGCGCCTACGAGTCAAATCTGCTCGTAAAAGCCAATAAATCTCCTCTCAAGCGGTTTGCGTGGTGGAAATCAGTCAGGCTAGGAAAAATGAGAACATATCAATTACCAGTGAGCAGAAACGCATAAACCTGATGTAGCAGCGTTTTAATGATCTGGTCCCAGCCGAGCTTTTCTCCCCACAGGTGGAGCTGTATCTGCAGGCATCCTGAGTGAGGTAGCAGTGGCTGTCTGGAGGGGTGGGAGGAGATTACATTAAGGCCCTGAAACCCAACGCCGCTGCAGAGCGCAGTGTTTATACAGCGGATCCTGAGGAGGATTCCCAAAAACACTGAATCCTAAAGCCCGTCGAGCCGGGATGGCTCTGCTGCATTTTACAGGCCTCGCTGTTCCACTGTAGGCCAACATTGCTGGCATGCATGGTTCCCCTGTATTTAACAGTCTGACGCTGTTTATTAGAGAGAAGAGAGTTTTTCTACAGGCTTAGTCTTTTTTTAGCTTCTTCTTTTGTCCCAGAATCCATTGAGCTCCATATAAAGTGTCCTGATTTAAAAGAAAACCTCAGTTTTTATTTAGCTTCACTTCTCTCTGCTGCCGAGTCTGTAGCTCTGATTGATTCCCACAGATCAATTCCACACAGAAAGAACGGAAAACATGCTGAGCTGAGCTGCTATAGCAGCTGCCCACTGGCTTCTGCCCACCCTTGCAGAAAAAGAGCGTACTGAAGTGCATCAATTGTAAACCTGACGTGTGCATAAAATAATAAAACATATATGTAATGTATTTTATGGAAAAAACCCTCAAATATACTTTTCTGAAAATCACATTTTTCAAAAGTAGCTCATTTTAAATGATCTTTATTGTGCTGTAAGGAGAGACACTCGTATGAATGTTTTTCTCAATGAACTGAACTGCACTTTAACAACTCTTTACCATTAACTTAAAAGTGTTATTTATAAATATCTTTTAAAACAATGGGAAAATGTGCTTTAACTGAGCTTCGGTACATTTTAGTTTCAAAATACCTCTTTAAGACTTCACCCTCTACTGCATGCGTTATGAGAGCAATTACAAAAGATAAAGTCTATTAATCTGTCTTGCATAAAACAGTCCCTGATTTATTTTTTTCAGAGTAATTTATTAAATTCAAAAACATTCAAAAGTTAAAAATGTGTGCAGGAGTTGAGGCAACACCGTGTGACAGTGAGCCGTGGTGCCTGAAGTGCTGAGACCCGGCTTGTGATGGGCTGAATCCATTCCACTGCCATACAATGTTGCTTCTAGGCAACAAACATTTTTGCAAATTCCCGTAACAAAAAAAATTTTAAAAACCCGCTGAATTTTAAAAAAGAGGTTAAAAGTGGCCACTGAGAGATAATATGACTACCGACTTGATTTTTATCGACATGCTCAAACTCTTTAAATGTGTATATTGTTATTGTGAAGTGAGGAAAGTGAGTTTGTTGCCCTGAGGCAACATCGGGAAGCAGGGGATAAATACCAATGACATGTTTTCTGTTTTATTTGAATGTGATACTGAAATGTAATTTAAAATGCATTTAAGTGCATTTTAGTTGCAGTATAATTCTATATGTAGCAAAGTCTCAGTTCATCCGGTAGTATGTTTAGATTTTTCAGATGTATATAATAACAGTTATGTTATCCACATAATCTGATTGAATAAACACTCAGAAGCACGACTAAATGCATTCGATATACATTTAATTATAGTTTAATTACTATTTAAATACACTTACGTTGGCTCACGTTGATTAAACATTAAAAATGATCATTAAAGTATGTCGCGGTTGCTGGATCGAGCTGTTACAGTCGCTACAGTCCTGGAGGACAGGTATGCTGACCAAAAACACAGCTGGACACATTTCTCGGTCATGTTAAGCTGTTTGAGCGCTTTCTGTTCTTTATTTCGACTGAATTCACCGATCTGCTAGTGATCGGTGGCTCTGTGATCTGCTAGTATTCAGTCTGAGCGTTTGCTCCCTCTGTTTTCTCTGTTTTTATGGTATATTAACCGGACGTAGACCCTTACAGGCTGTTTCCACAGGATTACCTCCTACAGAGAGTCAAGACTACAGTTTAGCTTTCCAACAAAAGCTGGTGGTGAGATTTACATCCACTGAAGAAGTAAGTACCTCTATCCTCTCCTGTGGCGGTCTTTACTTGTGTGGACTGTGGCATGTATAGTGATAATCCTCTCTCCGCCACTAGTGATAACAATAGTGCTTCAGCTTGTGAGAAGTGCCAGTTCATCTCTGCTCTGGTGGAGAAGGTGAATCAGTTAGAGGAGCGCATCCGCGGCTTAATCAGGGAGAGAGAGCAGAGTTCAGTGTTATCTACCCCGGGTGCCTCAAGGAGAGTTAGTGCCCCACTGACTCCGGCATTAGAGCCCGGCAGCAGGGCGAATGGGTGACGTCTCGGCAGCATGGTAACAAAGCTAACGCTAAAGCTAGCCCACCTGAACACCGCGCTCCACCTATTCACGTGTGAAGCAGGTTTTCTCCACTCAGTGAAACACCCACCGAGGAGCCTTTCAGAGGCGCTCTGGCTATAGGAAGCTCTGTAGTGCGACTCGTGAAATTAGCTACTCCTGTAGGGGCACCAGCAGCTGGAGTTATCTGCTGAACTCGAAGCTCTAAGTTAGAGCGCAGATGGCGAATAACCGAGCTGGAAGTTGCCAACTGCGCCATCCAGATGTACCAGCATTGAGATAGGATGGGACCGTTTCAGCTCACTCCCACTTCTCATAAAGACTCGGTCAGAGACTGCCTCAGTCAGAGACCGCCTCAGTCAGAGACCGCCTCGGTGAGAGACAGCCTCAGTCAGAGACCGCCTCAGTCAGAGACCGCCTCAGTCAGAGACCGCCTCAGTCAGAGACCACCTCAGTCAGAGACCACCTCTACCAGTGTAGTTTCTAAAGCTTTACCATCCAGTCATCAGACAGAGATCCTCTCAGTTTATTAAGCTGTAAACACTGTCTGACCAGAGGAGGACGGGTCTCCCCTTCTGAGTCTTGGTTCCTCCCAAGGTTCTTCCTCCAGACTGAGGGAGTTTTTCCTCACCACCGTATCCTCTGGCTCGCTCACTGGGGGATTATATGCTGTAACTGTGTGTTTTCAAACTTCTGTAAAGCTGCTTTGTGGCAACATCATTGTAAAAAGCGCCAAACAAATAAACGTGAATTGAAAACTTGAATTGAATTCAATAAATGTGCCATTTTTCCTGGGTTTTCACGTTTCAGGCGTTTTGTCAGCATCCACACTGCAAAAACCCGTCTCTCTGCAAGTGAAATTCAGTCTGTAGTGGTAATATTTCTCCTTTTAATGGTTCTGTAAGCTTATTATATGATTATTTAACTAATTTCTAAATGTTTTTACTTGTTTTGAGTGATTTTAGACGGTCAAACGATCTCACTGAACAACTGCGTATGAACAAAACTGCATTGTGTGGTGAACTAAGCCACAGCAGGGCTACAGGTGGAGAGGGTCATTGTACAGGAGTCCTCGGGATCCAGAGCTGCTCACTTCTTGGGCTTGATTTGAGGCGGGGGAGGGGGGTGAGAGGTTGCCAAAAAATGATAAAAAACATTCCCACTGTAAAACTGCCATCCTCCCCTTTCCATCCCCCCAGGATTAATGTGATTTCACTTCAGATTTACTCACTGCAGGAGTTCTTTATGCCAAATGAGCGAGTTACGTTCAGGAGAAGCAGAAGGGGTGGATATGTAAGGTCGCAGTCGAGGTTGCCAGGTTGGCAGTTTTCCTTCCACATTTTGCCAAAAACATGCAGCTACAGGAAGGTTTCAGCTTCTAGTGTACAAACTTTTTTTGGGCTAGACCTGGCAACCTTGCCATAGGGAGCGTCAAAAAGTACAGCAAGATTTGTGGAAAACCAGCCAGTGAGGATCGCTGAACTAACTTAGTGGCATATTACTGCTAATCAGTGTTATACAGAACAATTAGAACACGTTCTTTGAGGGTTCTTTAATAAAGAGAATGGTTCTGTTCAGAACCAGGAGTTCCATATAGAGCCATTTCATGCTTAAATGGTTCTCTGCATGGTGAAATCGTTCATCAGATAAATGAATTCAGGTGTCACGCCTCTCCCTGGCTCCACCGAACCCTCTGCTACTCCGAACTCCAACTCCCAGAATCCTCTGGGAGGTTACCTGACTCAGGGCCGGATTACCGACTTCTGTCACCTGTAACTTTCGTCATGTGATCCATTAGTGTTGGTGTAAAGCGTAAAGCCTGGCTTTTAGCTCAGCTTCTCTGTGAAGTATTCCATCATTGTGCTGTTCATTACTGGGACTTTTGTCTGTATTCCTGGTTTTTGACTTTGTTCTGGTTTGCCGTTTACGCCTTTCTGCCGGACCCCTTTGGACTCTGCTTTGCTCTGATCATCTTTGGACCTTTTGTCTGCCTTTTGACCTTGTCTGTGTCTTACCTGCATATCACTGCTGTTGGAAGACAACCTCGTATCTCCAAAGTGGTGACTTCATAGGAGAAGGAAAAAACACATAATTTTCAATGTAAGTCAATGGAACCAGACTTTTCCAAGTCATTTTGGGCCGTTTCCTGTGGTCCATTCTTCGTGAAATTTAAACAAAATGTAAAGGACAACAGGTATTTTCAAATTACACTCACCGGCCACTTTTGCCTTCAGAACTGTCTTAATTCTTCATGTCAGACTTTCAACAAGGTGTTGGAAACGTTCCTCAGAGATTTTGGTTGGTTATTTGAGTTCCTGTTGTCTTTCTATCATCTGGAACCAGTCTGCCCGTTCTCCTCTGACCTCTCACATCAACAAGGCATTTTCATCCACACAACTGACCGCTCACTGGATATTTCCTCTTTTCCGGACCGTTCTCTGTGAACCCTAGAGATGGTTGAGCGTGAAAATCCCAGCAGATCAGCAGTTTCTGAAATACTCAGACCAGCCCGTCTGGCACCAACAACCACGCCACGTTCAAAGCCCCTTAAATCCCCTTTCTTCCCCGTTCTGATGCTCGGTCTGCACTTCAGCAAGTCGTCTTGACCACCTCTACATGCCTAAATGCAGTGAGCTGCGGCCGTGTGATTGGCTGATTAGCTATTTGTGTTAACAAGCAACTCAACAGGTGTACCTAATAAAGTGGCCAGTGTGAGTGTATGTCAAAAACAGAAAAATTACAAAAACGGAGATACGAGGTTTTGTTCTGTCAGCGGCGATATATCTGTGTTTTTGGACTCCACCTTTTGTCGTTCCTTTATTAAACCTTTTACACCACGTCCTACTCTGCAAGAGTCTGATCCATCCAGACCCCGCAAGCCAGGTAATTTCATTTTTAGCAGAACGGTCCCTTTAAAGCTGCCCTGCTCCTGCAGCAGAGCCGCTCACCGACAGGCCTCAGTGAAGCTGGAGCTGAGAGCTGAAGGCCGGAGCAGCTCAGATGGAGCAGAAACTCCATCTGGAAGCGATCAGCTCCCTCAGGGCCACGGGCTGTGTACACGGCCTGGCCTGCAGCCCAAACTAGCTGATAAAACCAGATAAGCTTTTGTTCTCGATTAGGAGCAGCGTGCTGATTTCAGTCGGGGTGGAAAACAGCTTGGGGGCGAGAACGGGGGCTTTCAGCTGAGGGTCTTGAGAGGGGGAGGGTATGGAAGCTGTGCTGATCGATAGTTTAGAGCCACTAACTATAGGTACAATATAACGATAGGGACGAGTAGAGAAACAGCAGTCAGAGAGGAAAGTGAGTCAGAGGGAAGTTATTCCACATGACGTGATCTAAAAAGAGGAAACTGACAGTAAATGTTGGTGAAATCTGACCGAACTGGACTTTATTTGATCTGATGTTCAGTAAATGTTGTTGAAATCTGACCGAACTGGACTTTATTTGATCTGATGTTCAGTAAATGTTGTTGAAATCTGACCGAACTGGACTTTATTTGATCTGATGTTCAGTAAATGTTGGTGAAATCTGACCGAACTGGACTTTATTTGATCTGATGTTCAGTAAATGTTGTTGAAATCTGACCGAACTGGACTTTATTTGATCTGATGTTCAGTAAATGTTGTTGAAATCTGACCGAACTGGACTTTATTTGATCTGATGTTCAGTAAATGTTGGTGAAATCTGACCGAACTGGACTTTATTTGATCTGATGTTCAGTAAATGTTGTTGAAATCTGACCGAACTGGACTTTATTTGATCTGATGTTCAGTAAATGTTGGTGAAATCTGACCGCACTGGACTTTATTTGATCTGATGTTCAGTAAATGTTGGTGAAATCTGACCGAACTGGACTTTATTTGATCTGATGTTCAGTAAATGTTGGTGAAATCTGACCGAACTGGACTTTATTTGATCTGATGTTCAGTAAACGTTGGTGAAATCTGACCGAACTGGACTTTATTTGATCTGATATTCAGTTCGACTGTATAAGATGCTGATATTCCTACTCGGCTACTTCAGTAAACAGTATACGGCGCTGAGTCATGAGGCAGGTTAGACGTTATGATGATCTGGACGCTTGAGGAAATTTTCTCTAACTGGACTTTACTCAACTTTAATTAAAATCTTATTTTTTATTTTATTATGTGATTATATTATTTTTTCCATCAGAACTGTTAGAGGAGAGATGTTGGAGCAATTCTGTTTCAGATGTATTTATTTATTATTTATTTATTTTGACGCTGAATTCATGCATAAATGCAAATTTGTCCTGAAAAGATTCTCTAGTGTAGGTTTTTCACAACGTTTTAGGTACATGACAAACACATTTTCTGTTAAAAAAAAAAAACTGTCATCATTCACGCTGCAAAAAATAGAGGTTTAGCAGGTGAAACGATCTTAAATCTAGTCTATATATATAATATTTCTCACTTTGAGTGTTATAAGCTTATTGTAAGCAAGCAGAGTTTTACAGCAGGTGGTGTGACAAAGCAGATTTACAGAAAAATCCAGGTCCGAGTGCCCATGAGCGTCGCCAATGGCGAGGAAATATTCCCTAAGGGCAGGAGGAAGAAACCTTGAGAGGAACCAAGACTCAGAAGGGGAGCCCATCCTCCTCTGGACCACACCGGACAGCAAACATTGTTAGTATAAAGTATTCTAGTACAAAGCGGGAAAAACAGGTGGGCACTGGTTAATTATATAGTTTATGATCTGAGGGTGAGGACTGCACAGCGCTGTACAGCAAGAAGCTCAGTGGTGGTCAAGCTGGTCCAGAAGGCTGGTGAGAGGTGATACCCAATCAAGGCAGAAGAGGCAGCAGCATCACACGCACAGGATGGGCAGCTGATCAACTCGGCAAAGTAAAGGAAAGAAACACAGAGTCAGTTGTGTGAAGAGTGACTGACCACAGATTACAGGATAACAGAGCAGCAGAGACTCCAGCAGGTCCAGATCTGACAGCCCTTCACTAAAAGAAAGAAACCAGAAAGGTAACAGAGTCATGAGGCTCCCTGAGATGTCGGCACCCCTCCACTCCACTGTCAACAAACCTGAGTGAGTGAGTGAGGCAGCGGCATGACGGCACCAACACTCCCAGTTTACCATCATACTCTATGACCATGAACCCCAGATCTGCACCTTTTATCTGACAGGGAGACTAATCACCAAAGGCTCCACTATACAAGTGAGTTTTTAGCCTAGACTTAAAGACTGAGGCTGAGTCTGAGTCCCGAACATTAACAGGGAGATTATTCCAGAGCTGGGGGGCTTTGTATGAGAAGCTCCGCCCCCTGATGGAGCTTTATTAGTTCTAGGTACCAGTAGTGAGCAGCACCTTGTGATCTAAGTAGGCGTGATGGTTCATAGTGGGAGAGGAGCTCACTCAGGTACTGAGGATTATTTAACTCATTTCAAGACATTTTTGCTTGTTTTGAGTGATTTTTATTTTATTAAGTCAGATGAGCTCATTATGTTAGCAGATGATTTGTTCAGGTTCAAGCATGTTTCTCACAACAAGCAAAGTTATCTGCCAATAGAGTGAGACCCTTCGATAAAATCACTCAAAAGAAGTAAAAACCCAAGAAATAAGATCAATAATCTCATAAAACGCTTACCAAAACCTCAGAATGAGGCACGTTAGATATGTAGACTGGATTCCCCAACAGCATGTTTTCAATGCATAGCCTGTATCTTAAACCTTTCGGATCTTTAAGACATTTTTCATTAAAAAAATCCTTTGGATGGAACTGCAGCAGAGTCGGTAGGTCCCAACCCTCCTGCAGAGCTGAGCTCCCCTGTAGACCTTCAATGGAACTTCTTAGTCCATCCAACACCAGTGTAGGAACTGAAGTCTGTGCAGCTAAGTTCTTCTCTTTGTGGGTCCTTATGGTCTAAAGTAAGCAGCTGAAGGCCCAGATGGAGAGGAGAGATCAGCAGTAAAGCAGAACAGAAGCTGAACCAGCACAACAGAATAAATGCTAAAAAGGAATTAGGATTTATCTGCAGAAGCGTTCCGTAACCAGGTGTGCAGTCGGTCTCCACAGGCCGGATCTGGTCCCTCCTGCTCCTAAACGCAGATTAAAGAGCCGCTATTTCTTTAATATGTACAGGAATGGTTTTACTATCTCTCTTCCAGTGCCACCTGTCTGAAGCGCTCCTATTGGCCTAAGTCATAAGCAGGGAGGCCAGGTGCCTTTAATTACAGCGCCGCTTTAGATCCCTGTGAACAAAGCTTTCTGTCAGCTTAACTCGCTCCGGGATCAAACAGCTGATGGTCTTATGAAGCGGGGGTCCGGCTGTGGCCCGGAAGGTGTGTGCGCCTGGTTTGCGGATAGATGGAAATGTTCAGTGTGGTTCCTGCTGGGTTTATTGGGCTTCTCTGAGCTCCAGTCAGTCGAGGCTAATGAGGAAGTTAAAGGGGCATTCTGGGAGAAAACTGGCGTATAATATTGTAGAATAAGACACAGAGGAGGCCGAAGAGTCAGTGCCTCTTTATTCTGAGTCATTTTACATCAAACACTGTCATGTCAGCAGCATTTGAGGGTCAGGATTAGATTTTAGCGCTAGGGTGAGGGTTAGGATTAGGTTTTGGGTTGAGGTTAAGATTAGGATTAGGGCTGGGGAGAGGATTAGGTTATGGGTTGAGATTAAGGTTAGGATTAGGGCCAGGGTGAGGGTTAGGATTAGGTTTTGGGTTGAGGTTAAGGTTAGGATTAGGACTGGGGAGAGGATTAGGTTATGGGTTGAGATTAAGGTTAGGATTAGGGCCAGGGTGAGGGTTAGGATTAGGTTTTGGGTTGAGGTTAAGGTTAGGATTAGGGCTGGGGAGAGGATTAGGTTATGGGTTGAGATTAAGGTTAGGATTAGGGCCAGGGTGAGGGTTAGAATTAGGTTTTGGGTTGGGGTTAAGGTTAGGATTAGGGCCAGGTGAGGGTCAGGATTAGGTTTTGGGTTGAGGTTAAGGTTAGGATTAGGGCCAGGTGAGGGTCAGGATTAGGTTTTGGGTTGAGGTTAAGGTTAGGATTAGGGCCAGGTGAGGGTCAGTATTAGGTTTTGGGTTGAGGTTAAGATTAGGATTAGGGCCAGGTGAGGTTCAGGATTAGGTTTTGGGTTGAGGTTAAGGTTAGGATTAGGGCCAGGTGAGGGTTAGGATTAGGTTTTGGGTTGAGGGTAAGGTTAGGATTAGGGCCAGGTGAGGGTTAGGATTAGGTTTTGGGTTGAGGTTAAGGTTAGGATTAGGGCCAGGTGAGGGTTAGGATTAGGTTTTGGGTTGAGGTTAAGTTTAGGATTAGGGCCAGGTGAGGGTCAGGATTAGGTTTTGGGTTAAGGTTAAGGTTAGGATTAGGGCCAGGTGAGGGTTAGGATTAGGTTTTAGGTTGAGGTTAAGGTTAGGATTAGGGCCAGGTGAGGGTTAGGATTAGGTTTTGAGTTGAGGTTGAGGTTATGATTAGGGTCAGGTGAGGGTCAGGATTAGGTTTTGGGTTGAGGTTAAGATTAGGATTAGGGCCAGGTGAGGGTCAGGATTAGGTTTTGGGTTGAGGTTAAGATTAGGATTAGGGCCAGGTGAGGGTCAGGATTAGGTTTTGGGTTAAGGTTAAGGTTAGGATTAGGGCCAGGTGAGGGTTAGGATTAGGTTTCAGGTTGAGGTTAAGGTTAGGATTAGGGCCAGGTGAGGGTTAGGATTAGGTTTTGGGTTGAGGTTAAGATTAGGATTAGGGCCAGGTGAGGGTCAGGATTAGGTTTTGAGTTGAGGTTGAGGTTATGATTAGGGTCAGGTGAGGGTCAGGATTAGGTTTTGGGTTGAGGTTAAGATTAGGATTAGGGCCAGGTGAGGGTCAGGATTAGGTTTTGAGTTGAGGTTCAGGTTATGATTAGGGCCAGGTGAGGGTCAGGATTAGGTTTTGGGTTGAGGTTAAGATTAGAATTAGGGCCAGGTGAGGGTCAGGATTAGGTTCTGGGTTAAGGTTAAGGTTAGGATTAGGGCCAGGTGAGGTTCAGGATTAGGTTTTGAGTTGAGGTTCAGGTTATGATTAGGGCCAGGTGAGGGTCAGGATTAGGTTTTGGGTTGAGGTTAAGATTAGGATTAGGGCTAGGTGAGGGTCAGGATTAGGTTTTGGGTTAAGGTTAAGGTTAGGATTAGGGCCAGGTGAGGTTCAGGATTAGGTTTTGGGTTGAGGTTAAGATTAGGATTAGGGCCAGAATGAGGGTCAGGATTAGCTTATGGGTTGAGATTAAGGTTAGGATTAGGGCCAGGTGAGGGTCAGGATTGGGTTCTGCACTGTACTTTACATTAACCATGTGACTGGAGGGTCACTGGTTCGATCCCCAGAGCTGACAGTACTTGACTGAGGTGTCCTTGAGCAAGACACCTAAACCCCAGCTGCTCCCCGGGTGCTGTGGATTGGGCTGCCCACCGCTCCAGGCAAGTGTGCTCACTGCCCCCTAGTGTGTGTGTGCTCACTAGTGTTGTATGTGGTGTTTCACTGCACTGATGGGTTAAATGCGGAGGTGAAATTTCCCCGTTGTGGGACTAATGAGGGTCAATTAATCTTAACTGTTCTGTCCTGTTAAAGGATCATTTGATGAGATTTAAATTGAAAAGACTGGAACACAAACTCATTTCTGAAGGCATCAGGCAGGATTTCAGATGGCTTTAATTTACATACATTTATTTTTGTATGGTACATTTCCATGTGTAATATTTCCCCAGACATTTTAAAATAAATGTACTTAAAATATGTTTGGTTAATATGGCAAAATATTCTCAAATACATTTTAGTTGGACTGTATTTATATAAAATGATATAAAAATGCCTGTGCGTATATTTTTTTCCATATGGGGAAGTTATACGGCCTGTAAGTGCTCTCTGGAGGACCCAGCTTCAACAGCAGTATCTGCTCTGCTGATGTGCTGAAGGATCTTCTCTGCTGCCCTGTGAACCTGGTCAAGATATTGAGATGAAAATGTATATTTTGTTCTCCTCAGTGTTTAGTCTTGTGTTGGAGGGGAGAATGTCTTCGCTCAGAGCCCCATTCATCTCAAGGTAAGCGGCTTTAACCGCTAACAGATGACACGGTGGACTGGACCCTCCGTTTGGAGGGACTAAACAGGATAAATCATTTCTGACTCTACAGTTTTTCAGTCTCTTCTAGCTAAAACTGCACTTCCTAGTCTCCTAACCTGTTTGAGTCTTAAAGTCACAGACAAAAAAAAATCTGCCTTAACATCGTCTCTGAGAAATAAAGCAGATCTCATTACTACATTAACAATCACTGGTTTCTGAGCTGTTCCTCCTGAACCTCCTCAGGAGAAAAGAGGAGATTAACGGCAGCGTCTCGCTGTGAGACGTTCAGGTGATGAAGGAGAGCTGAGACGAGGCTGAGACGAGTCAGACTCTAAAGAGTTAATCCACATGTGGGACAGGATTTTGATCAAACTGAGTTTTTATTTCTCAGGAGCTGAATTTCAGAGTCATTCTCTGACTGGACTGAACTGTGTCCAGGAGAAGAACAGGAGAAGAATTGATAGTATTTCTTTCCTCTGTGTTTCAGCTTCTAAGCCTTAAAACGTGAGCGTTTCTTTACTATTTCAATTAAAATGATCTTAAATATCTTAAAATTATCGACTTAAATAGTCAATAAATGTAATATTTCTCCTGTTGAGACTGTTGTGAGATTAATTTAAGATTTTCTGCCTCATTTTTAGACAATATTTACTTGTTTTAGGTCATTTTATTGACCTATATATGTAAAATATGTCTAGAAATGAACAGAAAATTGTATAATAAGTGCACAACCATCTCAAAGTGGGAAACATTAGATATATTGCCTAGATTTAAGATCATATAAGGTCAGATGAGGTAGGATCTGTAAGCTGGACACTAATCTGTGGTCCAGCTCATCATCATATCTCTCTCTCTCTGATGTAAGCAGCTAGTTAGTCTTTGTAAGGCAGAGCTAGATTACCTTTAATTATCTAAAGTAATTAAACCAATTAAGGTAATTGGCTTGAAAGGCCAGCTAAGTGGAACTTGTTGGAGCTTCATACTTGTTTTACACACTGTTAGTAATGAAGGTTCTATTCAGGTACATTTTTCATCATCAAGGTACAGACAGTGTAAATGTTCCCTCAAAGCTCCAGCTGTGGGTTTAAGGTCTGATTGTGGAGCTTAAATCAGGTTCTCCAGGTGAAAAGTTGGTATTTGTTCCTTTTCATAACCGAATGTTTTAAAACAGAGCAGTAGAGTTAAAGCCTGGAGGCGAGGCGAGGCGGGGTGTGTGGAGTCAGTCCAGCTTAGAACAGATCATTTCAGTGGATTATGGTTCAGTTATGTTCCCTGACTGAAGGCACTGAGATGGAGCCTTGAGGGAACCACCCCAGTGACAAGAGGGGAACTGACCCAGAGACAGTCTAGCACCTTTATCTCTGAGAGTGTAGAAGCATCTTTAATTATTTTATTTCTGAGGAACTGGACAGAATTAGTTAAGCATGGGAAACTACTAAAACCAATGTTTAAACTGCTAATATGAATGTTTTCAAGTGAGTTGAGACGCGTCTGAATCCACCACATCTTACGTCAGTAAAGGCTCCAGCACCTCTTACCTGCTATACAGAGAACCGTGAAACTAACCCCAGGTTATATTAACCCCTTAAAATCTCAAGCTTATTCCTTAGTAACTACAGGGACTTCAGTGCAAACTGGCTGAGCTGTTCTTAAGTTATAGAAGTGTGTAATAAAGCTTTGGGCCGGTGGCTGGGCGACTTTCTCCTTTCACTCCACTACATTTCAGAGTCTAATATCCGACTTTTTCCTCCTACATTTTGAGAAATCTGTCGTTCCTTTTGGTTTCTGTGTGTATAAAAACGTAACATGTCAAAACGAAAGAAGCGCAAAGCCAGAGCACCAATCAGGGCCCAGCGGTCACTTTGTTTAGAGCTGGTTTTGACCTGTTGGTCATACCGACCCAGTGCAGCACGCGGTTCAACGTCAGCGCAGCAGCGTAAAACTTTGGGAGAGTCTGTTCAACATAAATGATGAACTAACCTAACTTTGTGTAAATAGAGCTCAATATAGAAATATGTCCACATATGCAGTCGAGACTGACGCGGCTTTTTTCTGAATTTCTACAAACACCATTTCATTTTATAGTAAATGAGTTTGGGCTGGTTTGTGTTTATGAACAGACGCCTACAGATCAACATAGTAAAGGAGCTCATCTGTGATCCTGAGTTTAAAGCCAGTTTTTATTCAACTTAAACTTGGAACTAAGTTGTAAATAAATCTGAAACTGAAACTTTGCTTGTGTGTAAAAAGTGATTTCAGAGCCACTCGGTTCTCCCTGATGGAACCTGTTTACCTTCAGTGTTTTGTGCTTCTGATCATTTTAATAGACGTCAGCGTCACTAATTAATGACGTTCTATTAAAAGACTGGTTTACCAAGAGAGACGCTGGAGGACTTTCACCTGAAATGAGTTCATGAAGCCAGTCTGGTTATAAAAATGATAACAGGACATCAGAGCCAGAATTCCTCTTTTAGTACTTTTACTTTATACTTAAGTACATTTGAAGGGAAATACTTTAGTACTTTTACTCAAGTGGAGGTCTAAAGGGAGGAACTTCTGAGGTCGAGAATGAGACCGAGGTCATTTGGAGTGCAGGGGGCGCTCCTGAGGACCTTCTTTGACACAGTGGTGGCATCAGCCATCTTCTATGGAGTGGTCTGCTGGGGGTGGTCTGCTCGGTCCCAGGAACTCCTCTAGACCCAGTGCAGGCGGTGGGACTCTGGCAGCACTGGGCAGTTCCTTCAGTGACCGGTTCCTTCACCCCAAGTGTGTGAAGGAGCGCTATGACAGGTCCTTCCTTCCTGCTGCTGTGAGACTGTTGAACCAGCACTGTTCCCAGTAGACCACACACACACACACACACACACACACACACACAAACACACAATATACACACACACACACACACACAATATACAAACACACAATATACACATACAATACACACACACAGAGTCAGGTGAAATATGAATGAGTCAGGTGAGATATGAATGAGTCAGGTGAGATATAGATGAGAGTCAGGTGAGATATGAATGAGTCAGGTGAGATATGAATGAGTCAGGTGAGATATAGATGAGAGTCAGGTGAGATATGAATGAGTCAGGTGAGATATAGATGAGAGTCAGGTGAGATATGAATGAGTCAGGTGAGATATGAATGAGTCAGGTGAGATATAGATGAGAGTCAGGTGAGATATGAATGAGTCAGGTGAGATATAGATGAGAGTCAGGTGAGATATGAATGAGTCAGGTGAGATATGAATGAGTCAGGTGAGATATAGATGAGAGTCAGGTGAGATATGAATGAGTCAGGTGAGATATGAATGAGTCAGGTGAGATATAGATGAGAGTCAGGTGAGATATGAATGAGTCAGGTGAGATATGACTGCGTTGCTCTGGGTCTAATGGGAGAGTAACAGGAGCTCTGTGTCTGCTCTGATCTCCAGAGCTGCTCCTCTGTTTACATTCAGCCCAAAGTAATGACCTCATCTCAGCTCAGATAAACTAAACTCAGCCTCCCTCTTCACTCCCACTGCCTCCAAACTCTCAGAGTTCCAGCTTTATAGGCCATTCAAACCTGTGTTTACACACACTGGACATTTTAAACCCTCATAATTTAATCATCTCAGTGTGCAATAGTGGGTGAATATGGCATTTAAAGGGGAATTCCACTGATTTAAAAAAAGCTGCATAATCAGTGTTTATCATAATTAATAATCATCTTAACAAAATGGTTCTGAATTCACTGCCTGATGACTGAGACGCTGTTTTATGAGAGTTTAGAGAACTTCAACTCCATTCATGGTGGAGGGAGACATGCAGGGCGCTGTGCGGCAAAATAGTCCCCAAAGAAAACTCATTATTCCAGATTTTCCAATGTTTTCCATCATCAGCATTCCATATAAGCTCAGAAGACTCGTGTAGGTTCTCTGGAGGTTCTGGATGGTAAATAAAGTGTCTATATCTGTGTTGTAGTCATGGCGACGCCTGGTTCCCATCACCACCACTGTAAAGACGTCTGAATCCCCCTGATTACAGCTCACTCACCGAGTTGTGCAGAAAGTTTGGAAGGTCAAACGTTTTGACTGGTGTTGGATATTGATTTCTATCCAAATACAGCCTTCAAAGGCTTTTCAAAGCCATCAGAATCTGCTTTATCAATCAGTCCCAGCAGCCGAACCCAACAGCAACATTTCAAGAGCTCCCAGAAGGTCCGCTTTCGTTCTCTCAGTCTCCTGAGCGCCAGTAAAGTCACTCCGGTTCCTCTCTAGCGCTCTGTTGACAGTCCGCTAATTCAGCCGTGCACTCTCCCAGACGGATGTCGGCGGGTCTGGATTACAGCGCTGATTCTGTTTACTCTCCGCAGGTCAGTTTTCTCTGTTTGGTCCGCAGTAAGGGATGAGGAAGTGAGGTAACAGATGACGGACTCTGGACACGCCTGCGTTCGATCCATCTCCGGCAGATTATCACACGGTGGCGGAGAGCATCAGCAGAACCCTCACACTTATCACTGAAACGCTGTCGGTGTTACAGGAGCACAGACTGAACTCAGGACCATCAGCCAACGGTGTTTGCAACCCATCCGTGCGGTGAAACACCCACAGACATGCACACTAGTGAACACACACACACACATACTAGGGGGCAGTGAGCACACTTGCCTGGAGTGGTGGGCAGCCCTATCCATGGCTGGGGGTTAGGTGTCTTGCTCAAGGGCACTTCAGTCATGGACTGTCAGTGAAGGGGATCGAACCGGTGACCTTCCGCTCACAGGGCTGGTTCCCTGACCTCCAGCCCATGACTATGATGAAGTGAAGACACGTTAGCGGTCAGTGGACAGCAGGCGTGTTCGTTTGGTATGGTTTCTGACACGGCGTGATGTACTGGTTCTAAAAAAATGGACAAAAGTGCATTAGAACAGCTAAAAGCAGCAGCAGCCGTCTTGATGCCAGAATTTCACCTGCGATGTTTTGTCCATTTAGGCTCGCAGGTAGCTAATCAGTCTTGTAGCTTCAGGCCTAAAACTAAAGAAGCTCAACTAAACTTCAGCCACCAAACGTCTGTTGGTCGGGTTCGTGTGGGGGTACGTGGCGTTTTTGATCCACCTGAATCCTGCAGTTACCTGAAATCTAGTCCACATATCTAATATTATTGAGTCCTGTAAGCTTATTATAAAATTATTTTGCTTATTTATAGAAAATGTATACTTGTTTTGAATGAAATAATCAAATAATCTCTTGACAAATAAGTCAAATAATCTCAATATATTGGCAGATGATTTTGGTTGTTGTAAGAAATCTGCTTATAAAAAGGCAAATTCATCTGCCAGTCCAGTGAGATCATGTGACCAAAATCACTCAAAACAGGAATAAAATGTCTAAAATTGAAATATATAATCTTTTAAAAAGCTCAAAATGAGAAATATTAGAAATATCAGCCTCACTTTATTTGGACAGTGCACTATAGTCCCTTATAGATTCTCTACAGATGTTCAAATTATTAATAAACTATCTGCTGAAACTTGATTCTAAACAGTGGTGGGGTTAGGGTCAGGATTTGGACCAGGGTTAGGGTCAGGATTTGGACCAGGGTTAGGGTCAGGATTTGGACCAGGGTGATGTAAATGAAAGATTCTCAAAATTAAAATGCCATGTATTATACAGGATAGATCATAAGCACCTAAGCACCTTGGAGCAAGTGCCCTAAAACAAGCTTCCTCAGTGGGGCGTAAGAGAGAAGACAGGTACTTTATAGGGAGTGAGTGGACTTGTGAACCTTTCAAGGCCAAAAGCCGAGATGGAGAAGTACCAGCATGCGCTTTAAAAAGGATTCAGACTAGACTTGGAGATAATGGTTCACACAAGACCCGATTTCATAGACATATGAAGGTCAATTTGGATATCATGGTGGTTTTGTGAAACCTGGAGACGACAAAAAGAGGTGGGGCGATGTCACCCCACCTTCACCGAGGGTATAAAACGTGTACAAACTCTGTATATTTGGGAGTGTCGTCCAACGGCCTTTGGAAAACATTCTCCATGCTCAAGGAATTCTGAAGAGTCTTCTCGTTTCTTAGTTCGTTCGATTCTTTTTATTTTCTTTCAACAAACAAATTGAATTCGTTTTATTTTACAAACAATAGATAGAACTTAGGCTTGGTGGTCAAACAAGTGTCGAGGAACGACAAGGGTGAGAGTTGGATTTAGATTTTGGGTTGAGGTTTAGTTTAGGGTTGGGATTAGAGCAGGTTTGGAGTTAAAGGAACTTATGGACAATGATTCTCAGCACTGCAGTAACACTGATGTGGTGGTGGTGTGTTAGTGTGTGTTGCGCTGGTCCGAGTGGATCAGACACAGCAGTGCTGCTGGAGTTTTTAAACACCTCCGTGTCGCTGCTGGACTGAGAATAGTCCACCAACCAAAAATATCCAGCCAGCAGCGTCCTGTGGGCAGCGTCCTGTGGGCGGCGTCCTGTGGGCAGCGTTCTGTGGGCAGCGTCCTGTGACCACTGATGAAGGACTAGAGGAAGACCAACACAAACTGTGCAGCAGCAGATGAGCTGTCGTCTCTGACTTTACATCTACAAGGTGGACCGACCAGGTAGGAGTGTCTAATAGAGTGGACAGTGAGTGGACACAGTGTTTAAAACCTCCAGCAGCACTGCTGTGTCTGATCCACTCACACCAGCACAACACACACTAACACACCACCACCACGTCAGTGTTACTGCAGTGCTGAGAATGACCCACCACCCAAACAGTACCTGCTCTGTGAGGGTCCATGGGGGTCCTGACCACTGAAGAACAGGGTAACAGAGTATCAGAGAAACAGATGGACTACAGTCTGTAACTGTAGAACTACAGAGTGCAGCTATACGGTCAGTGGAGCTGATGAAGTGGACAGTGAGCGCAGAAACGAGGAGGTGGTCAGCATGTTACGCCTGACCGGTGTATGTGTGCATTTATCTTTGATCTCTTATATGAAAAAAAGCTTTTCCTTAATCTGTTTGTGTAACAGCGCCTGAAACCTTTGTCTGAAGAGAAACATTAATGCTGAGTTTGCCATGATCTCATAACGAGGGGCAGTGAAAGCAGCAGAACAGCTGCAGATAAACAGCGTCTTTAAAGAGAGAACGCTGGCGCCGGAACGTAAACCCCTCGCTCCGTCCATTAGGGGTGTTTTAACGGAAACCTCCCTCAGTGAGGAGGAAAAGCCAACGCTGAATGATGTCACCACCACAGATCAGAGCTAATCGGAGTGTGTTTAGTGTTGTTGCAGATGAGCCGAGTCCAGGCTGAATACTTTTCTTGGCAGAGGAATCTGACTGTGTTTAAATCCTTCAGAACCAAGAGCTTTAATAATGGAACCGATTGAGTAACTCAGAGTTCCTTTAGAGCAGCAGGAGCTGCTGGAGACGGATGAGGAATCACACTGTACGTGTAAACACTGGGATTATGATCAGCTCAGCAATAGACAGACACACAGACGCAGACCGATAGATAGATAGACAGACCTACACGAGTCTTCTGTGCTTATATGGAATGCTGATGGTGGAAAACAGTGGAAAATCTGGAATAATGAGTTTTCTTTGGGGACTATTTTGCCGCACAGCGCCCTGCATGTCTCCCTCCACCATGAATGGAGTTGAAGTTCTCTAAACTCTCATAAAACAGCGTCTCAGTCATCAGGCAGTGAATTCAGAACCAGTTCATGTAGGAACTTTCTGTGAGGGGCTTTTAGAGGGACGTCTGGTTCCCATCACCACCACTGGGTTCTGACTCGGGAAGAGAACGCTCTAGAACAGAGCGATTCACACCAAACCGCTCTGAATTACTTTGTTTACAATTTCACTGTTTAATTATGGGGGAATTGTGAGAAATGGATGGATCTGCGCTTTAAACAGCACTATAGTTTTACAAATGTCTGTTAGAATTGCTAGAAATATTTAAAGAAAACTCTAAAAAGTGAATATTATACACAAGCCAGCAGTGAGAACTGAGTATGGACTGACTGTGGCTGACGCTGCTTGACTGTAATCAGCTCTGATATTATAGATTACATTTCAAAAATGAATATTCATGTAGAGAAACAAGCATCCTGTTTCTCCTGGCTGTGTGTGTGTGCGTGTGTGTGTGTGTGTGTGTGTGTGTGCGTGTGTGTGTGTGTGTGTGTCTTGGCTGGCTGGTGTTTTTGCTCAAGCCTTCATGCCAAAAACATGCCAGTCGAGGAAGTGCTCAGCTGCAATCTCTCACGGCTGCACTGGCACGTAGCCGCCATTCTGCTTAGCATTAATCAACGTACGCAGCCTGCCAGAGAGAGTAATGACACCATCACTGGACCTCAGTGACGCTGTCCGTCATTCTGGCATACGCAGCATTTTGAAATCACTGTAAATCATTTAGGCAGGAATAAATCAGCTAAACCCTGATACACTATATGGCCAAAAGTATGAGTACCTCAATTATGAGTTCAGCTGTTTCAGCCTCACTCATTCCTAACAGGTGTGTAAAATCAAGCATATAGCCGTGCAGCCCCCATAGACAAACACTGGCAGTAGAATGAGCCGTACTGAAGATCTCAGAGGCTTTAAACCTGGCACTGTCATAGCAAAGCTAGTTAGTTGCCCCAGACAACTGTAAGTGCTATGAGCAACAACAGCTCAGCCACAAAGCAGTCAGTCAGTCTGATGATGAGTCTGGGTTTGGTGGATGTCAGGAGAACGTTACCTACCAGAATGCAGAGCCAGCAGTAAAGTTTGGTGGAGGAGGGATAATGAGATGGGCTGTTTCTCAGGGTTTGGGCTCTCAGTTCCAATGAAGGGATGTTGATGCAGAGGCATACAGTTACATTTATAGCAATGAAACAGGAAATGTTTTGTAAATCAAACACAGCGACATCTTGCACTGCATGGATGGGGAATCCTGTTTTGTAGGTAATCTGAGGTATATCCTGTTCAGTGGAGAGTAACTAAGTAAATTTAAGTATTTTTGGTGTATCTGTACTGAAGTTTCTCCGTTCTGGGCGACTTTTTCCTTTCACTCCACTACATTTCAGAGTCTAATATCCGACTTTTTCCTCCTACATTTTGAGAAATCTGTCGTTCCTTTTGGTTTCTGTGTGTATAAAAACGTAACATGTCAAAACGAAAGAAGCGCAAAGCCAGAGCACCAATCAGGGCCCAGCGGTCACTTTGTTTAGAGCTGGTTTTGACCTGTTGGTCATACCGACCCAGTGCAGCACGCGGTTCAACGTCAGCGCAGCAGCGTAAAACTTTGGGAGAGTCTGTTCAACATAAATGATGAACTAACCTAACTTTGTGTAAATAGAGCTCAATATAGAAATATGTCCACATATGCAGTCGAGACTGACGCGGCTTTTTTCTGAATTTCTACAAACACCATTTCATTTTATAGTAAATGAGTTTGGGCTGGTTTATGTTTATGAACAGACGCCTACAGATCAACATAGTAAAGGAGCTCATCTGTGATCCTGAGTTTAAAGCCAGTTTTTATTCAACTTAAACTTGGAACTAAGTTGTAAATAAATCTGAAACTGAAACTTTGCTTGTGTGTAAAAAGTGATTTCAGAGCCACTCGGTTCTCCCTGATGGAAACTGTTTACCTTCAGTGTTTTGTGCTTCTGATCATTTTAATAGACGTCAGCGTCACTAATTCATGACGTTCTATTAAAAGACTGGTTTACCAAGAGAGACGCTGGAGGACTTTCACCTGAAATGAGTTCATGAAGCCAGTCTGGTTATAAAAATGATAACAGGACATCAGAGCCAGAATTACTCTTTTAGTACTTTTACTTTATACTTAAGTACATTTGAAGGGAAATACTTTAGTACTTTTACTCCAGTGGAGGTCTAAAGGGAGGAACTTCTACTTTTACTGGAGGAATATTTTACCTTGGGTATCTACTTTAACTCAGGTACAGGGTTTGTATCCACCTCTGTTACTATCTGCAATATACTGTATTTTTGTGAGCAAATGTATCTCCTCTGTGGAGTTAGTGGATAGATAGATAGATAGATAGATAGATAGATAGATAGATAGATAGATAGATAGATAGATAGATAGATAGATAGATGTAGTTTTGAGGCTGCAGGCCACGATCGTTTCCTTTCCTTCTAATTTGGAATGGAATGGTGCGCAGACACGGACCGTTTTACAGATCTTCTGCTGTTGGAATGATGTTCAGTTTTGTTGAGTTGTTGTGGCCCCGACAGCAGCGCACGTCAAGCCCGAGCTCTTAGTTGAATTATGTAGTCCAGAGCTGATTTCTTCCGATCTCCTTCTGTTTAGCAGTTTGGGAATTCTAGCATGATCTCAAACAGAAAACTGGCAAATAGTGAGGTGTTCATGGCAGAACCCGTTGATTTTTTAGTAAAATTGAGGATTAAGTAAAGTTATATTGCAAAAATTCATATGTTGAAACGTGAGATTATCCTAAATCTATATCTACCTGTCCAGGGTGTATCCTGCTTCCACCCGATGAGCGCTGGGATAGGCTCCAGCACACCTCGCGGCCCAGAAGGAGAAGCGGCTTAGAAAATGTGTGTGTGTGTGTGTGTGTGTGTGTGTGTGTGTGTGTGTGTGTGTGTGTGTGTGAGTATTTAGAGTGTCGTAAGCTTATTATGGGATTATTTCACTTATTTCTAGATCATTTTACTTGTTTTAGTGATTTTATTCAAATGATCTCAGTATATTGGCAGATACTTTTGCTTATTGTAAGAAATAAACTTGGAACAAACTACATAAATTTACTTTTCACCTTTTACTTATTTATTAATCACTTATTACGTTTTAATTCCTAATCTAACTTTTAATTTTTAATTGTATTTTTTAACTATTCCAAATTAAATTTTATAATTTTCTCCTTTAAATCTGTAGTTTTAATTGTTTTTAGATGTTTTTAATTTTAATTTTAATTTTTTGAAACAGCTGTATTTTCTCACCGTATTTTCTCATTTGAGGAGCACTTTGAATGACAGCAGTCAGGACTAAAATCACTCAAATCATTAAAAAAATAGAAATAAGTTAAATAATCTTGTAAAAAGCTTATAACAGTCTCAAAATGAAAAATATCAGAAATATCATCAGGGTTTCAGATCATTTCACCTGCCTACACATTGTTTTACAGTGTGGCCATCATAAACCGACTGAGGCTCCATGGCTGTTACTACAGTCTTAAAAAAGATGGTTCTTCAAGGGTTCTTTAGCAAAGACAATGGCTCTGTATAGAACCATGAACACTCAAAGACCCATATGCATGCTCAAAGGGTTCTCTGCACGGTGAAATGGCTCTTCAGATTGATGGAGAATGTGTTGTATATGGTTCTATATAGAACCAAAAATGGTTCTGCTATTGTTACAAGCCTGACATCAAAGAGCCCATTTTGGTGCCATATAGGTAAAACAGAACCACATACACTAAATTCTCCATTAATCTGAAGAACCGTTTCAAAATGCAAAGACCAATTTAAGCATGAACCGGTTCTTTGAGTATTAAGGTTCTTTATATTCTGGAGTTCTATATTACTATCGATAAATAAGCAAAGTTACCAAACTGCTGTGCTTCACAGCCTCTTCACAGGCGGCACGGTGGCTTGGTGGGTAGCGCTGTCCCCTCACAGCAAGTAGAGCCTGGGTTCGACTCCCCGGTCAGGTAACCAGGGTCCCTTCTGTGTGGAGTCTGCATGTTCTCCCCGTGTCTGTGTGGGGGGGTTCTCTGATTTTACCCCCACAGTCCAAAGACATGCAGTCAGGCCAACTGGTCATGGTGTCTGGTGTCTGCCCAGCGATGGACTGGCGACCTGTCCAGAGTGTATCCTGCCTTCTGCCCAATGACCGCTGGGATAGGCTCCCGCACCCGATGTGACCCAGAGGGAGAAGCAGCTTAGGAGGTGTGTGTGTGTGTGTGTGTGTGTGTGTGTGTGTGTGTGTGTGTGTGTGTAAAAGCTCCACCTGCACTGAGAGATGTTTTCATACTTGGCAAATAAATAAAGATCTTTGATGTTTGTGCTTTAGTCCTCAAACCTGGAAGCAGAGTGTAAGAAACTGCTGGTAAAATGGGGAAATAATCAAAGTTGAGATCATTTTAAAACACTGGAAGTGAAATTTGGAAAAGTTTGATGCTGCAGCGTAATTGTGTCCGATTTCCTCCAGCTCTGTGGAATCTGGGCACGCGTTCTCCCAGCTCTGGCCACAAATGATTGATTTTCTGTGGACAGGGAAATGTTTTCGCTGTGATTGACACAGGTTCCCCCAGAAGTTTAACTCAGACCAACGAAAACATCTCCACTGCCCGCCAAAGCTTTGAGGACCCCTCGCTTTAATTTTCTTTGTCTGTCTGGAATAACTTAGCATATTAAATACGAAGCTCTTATAAGGTTTATAAGGTTAAAAATACCCAAAGAAGCAGCTGCTTTAAGCCGAACCTTTTCAGCTCTGTTGTTTTTCTCATTTCATTGAAAAAGCAGCAGAAAAAAAATTCACTCTGAATATGTCAAAAGAAGGCAAGGTGTGTCCAAACTATACACCCCCCCCCAACCCCACCCCACCCCCAGAGACTGATAACTGGCTTTTCCCAGCGAATATGTGCATTATCTCCGGTCTACATCGTTGCTCGACGCTGTTCAAAGAGCTCTAATGAAAAGCATCAGAAGCGAACCGCCGTGTAGACACTAATGTGAACAGCCAGAAAAGTCTCTGTTTCTCTCAGAGATGCTTGTCAAACAAAGGGTTTCTTCATGGGGGATGGGGGGCTTTACCTTAGCCTCAAACTGGAAACAGAAGTCGAGCGTGTTTGGCTTGTCTGGAGTTACAGTGCCGTTTCCCAGTGGACCCTGCGGTCTGGAGGCAGAGAGGAGTGATTGGTGGAGGCCAAACGTTCTCCAGAGCGCACAAAGGAACGCTTTCTTCCAGGCCCCTTGCTTTCTTAACTCTTTTACCCATTAAACTTTCACTCTCGTCCCCCCGCGCTGCACTGAAAGCCCCCCGTAGTGGGACGGGCCTGAACTCGGAGAGATATTTACTCTGCTAAGGTCAGTGTCATAAACCTAACGTCAGCAAAAATACTTTCAGTGAAGACTTCATGAGGACACTAGAGTCCAGAAAGCACTCGACGTGATGAGCACACTGCAAGCTGTTCTCATGCTGACAAAGATTTAACGTCTTAGATCTGGAAATACGAGATGAAATTCGTGCTGTTTTCCTAAATTGACCATGAATTAGCCTTTAGTGCCTCAGTTAGTCAGAAAATCTTAAAATTGAGTGATCACAACAAAGTTGGTAGAACAACAATGATACTTTAAGGGGTCATTAGTAAAGAAAAGGGTTCTATATAGCACCAACAAGGGTTCTGCTATTGTTATGATGTCAAGCTTGTAATAATAGAAGTACCTTTTCCACAAGGTTCTACAGAGAACCATCCACAGCACTTTCTCAATCAGTCTGATGAGCGATTTCCCCATGCAGAGAACCATTTAAGCATGCAATGGTTCTTAAGAGTGTTCTTCATAGTAGCCCTTTAACACCATGGCATCCAACACACCCACCACAAGAACCGACTGTCTACACGTAAAACGTGTATATTATACAACTCCAATTCAAAAAAGTTGTGATGCTGTGTAAAATGTAAATAAATGTAAATTTTTAAAAAATGCAATAATTTGTAAATCTCATAGACCCATAGTTTCTTCACAATAGAACAAAGAACACGTATCCACATATCAGATGTTGAAAGTGAGACATTTCACCGTTTCATGAGAAACATTAACTCTTGATCTTGATGGCAGCAACACATCTCAAAAAAAAGTTGGACAGGGGCAACAAAAGGCTGGAAAAGTACGTGGTACTAATGAAAAAGGTGAAGTTCTAAAAATTGGGTCTAAAAATTGTGGAACAATTTCAGAAAAATGTTCCTCAATGTAAAATTAAGAAGACTTTGGAATTCAGTACAAAATATCATCAAAAGATCCAGAGAATCTGGAGAAGGTGTACACAGTGGACCAGGCCGACGGTCAGTATTGGATGCTCGTGATGTTTGGGCCCTCAGGCAGCACTGCATGGAAAACGGGCCTGATTCTGTACAGGAAATCACTGCATGGGCTCAGAAACTCCTCAAGATATTATTGTCTGTGAACACAGTTCGCCGTGCAATCCACGAATGCAAGTTAAAGCTGTATCATAGAAAGAAGAAACCAAATATAAACAGGATCCAGAAACGCTGCCACCTTCTCTGGGCCCATTTAAAATGGACTGAGGGGGAGTGGAAAAGTGTCCCGTGGTCCAATGAATCAAAATGTAAAATTCTTTTTGGAAAAAATGGCCACGGCATCCTCCAGACTAAAGACCTCCCAGCTTGTTATTAGCACACAGTTCAAAGCCATCAACTGTGATGTTATAGGGGGGCATTAGCGCACATGGCACGTGCTCGTCTGTGAAGGTCCCATTAATGCTGAATGATATAAACATGATTTCAACATCTGCTCCCATCCAGACAGCGTCTCTTTCAGGGAAGGTCTTGCATGTTTCAGCAAGACAATAAACCACACACTGCATCCATCACAACAGCATGGCTTCTCAGAAGAAGAGTCCGGTTGAACTGACCCGCCTGCAGTCCAGACCTTTGGCACATCATGAAGTAAAAAACCCAGCAAAGAAGACCCAAAAAGACCCAGGACTGCTGAGCAGCGAGAATCCTACATCAGACAGGAATGGGACAACGTTCCTCTCCCAAAACTCCAGCAACTGGTCTCCTCACTTCCCAGACGTTTACAGACTGTTGATAAAGAAGAGGGGATGCTACGCGACGGAGGACACGAACCTGCCCAACGTTTTTGAGATGTGTTGCTGCCATCAAGCTCTAAATGAGTTCATATTTTTCATGAAGTGGTAAAATGTCTGACTTTCAACATCTGATATGTGCTCTATGTTCTATTGTGAATAAAAGGAATAAAGGAATATTTGATATATTGACTAGATTTCAGATCATTTCTCTTGCCAAGAAGCCAATTTTTGGGAATGCAATGTATCCCAGACCTTGTCGTGGCATTGTTTGCTGCAATTATTGGCACCTCTAGAAATTCTTACGAAGTAAATCTCAGTGACGTACTTTGCAAATCGCTGCTGTCCGAACAAAACCCACACCTCCAAAATGGTAACTGAGCAGGAGAAGGAAAAACATGCATTTCTTTTAATGTAAGTCAATTAAACCATTTCATTCCAAGTCATTTTGGGCCGTTTCCTTTGATCATTTATTCAGGTATATACCGTGTGAAGGGCAACAGGCGTTTCCAAATGAAAACGAGAAAACGAGGTTTTGGTCCAACGGCAGCGAAATATTGCAACACGCATTATGTGGATTGTTTTTTTCCTTTCGTTTGTTTACACTTACCTCACTAAAATGGTCTTGAGTTATATTTTGAACATGTGACCAAACAACAGAGTCGTTTTTGTCGCGGTCTTCATTGCTGATGCTCAGCTGATTGCTGAAGGGGGACAGAATTAGTGGTAAGTGTCCAGGACGCCGTAAATCTGATCAGATGACAGTGAAGGTGAGCCGGGGTGATGAAGATGAAGACGACGGGGGCGTTTCTCTGGAACTCAGCTCCACTGTGCTGCCCTCTGTGTGGTGTTTCTGCAGACTCAGGCCTTTCAGCAGCTTCGCTCTGGATCATTAGAGATGTCAGAGCACTTCTGGAGATTAGAGTTTGAGGACATGCTGAGATGGTTTGGGCAAACAGAGGAGCTGTTGAGTGGAGGTGAGGGGGTGGGGGGGTGAGTACGGGCGAGTCTCCACAATTTTCTCTCCTCTCAGTTGCATGTGATTCAGATCACAGCGTGTTCCATCACAGGCGCAGCACCGATACAGTGGACCACATTAAAGATATTGTAAAAAATTCAGTTTGGAGTCCAAAGTTCCTCTTTAGCAGACATGCAAACTCAAGAGCAGTAAAAAAGGCGACAGGTTCTGAGAACTGTCCCGCTTTGAGCTGGGTCTGGAGCCTTCCTCCACCAGGAGAACATTTCAGTGATTTTAACAGGAACGTGAAACATTCTTGTGCACATCGAGAATAAAACACAGAGAAACACAGAGTCCAGGAAACTTTTTCAGTGTATGTCGTGTCGTTATTTGTACTTTTCTGACATTTGTTAAACATCAGAGGTCAATAATTATTATAAATAGACGCAGATCTAAAACCTGTTTGTTTTAAAAGGCCTAACCTGCCTTCAGACCCTGATGATCACTGTTTACAGGTCCACAGAAATCAATGTGTTCTACATCATTTTCAGATAAAAGCTGAGTAGCTGGATGCTTTGGTCTCTTCTTTACACATATTAACCTTTTTTGCATCCTTTGTTTAAAAGCAAATAAATTCAAACATGCAAAAATGCGAACAAACTCACGCTGCAAAAAACGGTATTTGGACATAAGAAATTATCTTAAATCTAGTCAATCTGTCCGATATTTCTCATTTTGAGCTTTTTATAATATTACTTATTTCTAGACTTTCCAGTAAGTCAATATAAAGGCACGGCCTGTTCTGCTGGCTGCCAGCAGAGAGCGATGGCAGCAAGGCGCCACAAGTTCAGGGAACTCCAATTCCCAGAAGCCCATGGGCTGATTAGGCCAAACCTGGCACACCTGTGGACTCCTCTACTTAAGGCCGTGGCAAACAGCAGCCTTTTGTCCCACCTTTGTAGATGGGGGACTGGTATGGTACTTAGGCCAGTTGGGTATTTAAACGAAAAGAAAATGAAAGAGATGTTACTCCAGAAGAACAAGGAAAAAAGGGGTAAAGAGGAATAAATTGCTTAAAAGCTGCTTAAAAGTCAGAAAGAAAGCTTAAACAAGGCTCAAATGGCTCCAAGCCAAGCAAAGTGTTTGTTCCATAAAGAGCAAACGGGTGAAACATAAAGCTGGCCTTCCTCTCCGGATCCCAGAGGAAGTGTCGTGTGTTTCTTTTTTTTTGGTTTCTATCCCAGCCTTTATTTGAGGACACAGTTTTCAGCATCCCCTTTGTCTGCCTTTTCCCACCGTTTTCATTCCCATTCGTTTCCTGGTGGTGCATCGGTAACTCTGTACATCGGCAGTTGGAGCCCGGCTCTGAGCCACTTCACCCCAACGTGCAGAATCACTCCATTCACACTTGATCTCATTAATTCGTTTAGGACTCTGTCAGTACACATGAGCATAACAGCAGACCTGCGTGATGTATAGGGTCCTTCTTTTAATTAATCATTTGCAGGTGGTCTGACCAGAGCAGGATGGGACCAGCCTGGTTTCTCCCAAGGTTTCTTCCTCAGCTCTGAGGTTCTCCTTGCCACTGTCGCCCCTGGCTTGCTCACCTGGGGGTTTTACATTCTTGTTAATACTTTGTCTTTATTGGAATTCTGTGAAGCTTCTTTGTGACCTCAGTTGACATCAAAAGCGCCAAATAAGAATACAAATAGATTCTTTCTCATGGGTTTTCCTCTCTGCATCCCTGCCGTCCCATTCCAGTCAGATGATCTTGCTGTATTGGCAGAAAATTGTCTTGTTTCAAAGCAAAACAAGTAAAATGTCTAATTCTAAAATCTAACAACTTAAATTTGACTTGTGAAGTGGCCACTTTTTGCGGTGCTAGAAACTTTTTCTCACGTTTTGGTGCCTTTCCTTCTCAATAACTACAGCCAAGTTAGTGCTATCAAGCGCTGCAGTGCTACTGAAACCCTTCAACTGCATGAAGTGTTGGCGAACACTGTGATGAACTTAACGAAGTAGCTTTAGCAATAGTTGGACTGTTGGGTACACAATCACTTTCAAATCAGCTTTAATGCTACGAAAAAACAACCAGGAATTCTCCCTGCTGGCATTAGAGCGTTCCGCCCACTTCCCAAAATGAAAAACCCCTCGAGTCTCAATTCATCATTCAAAATGAGTTTCATTAAAAAAAAGCTTGGAGTTTTTATGTATGTTTGGTTTTGCACCAGAGCTACGAAGCTAATCGCTGTTGTTGGATCAAAACCTTGTATCTCCAAATTGAGAAGGGGGAAAAAAAAACATGCTTTACTTTTAATGAATGTCAATGGAACCAGACTTTCTTTCCAAGTCATTTTGGGACATTTCTTTTGGTCCATTCATCATGAGGTTTACACACAACGTATAGGACCAAGGGCATATTCAAATTAGATATGTGGTGTAATCGGCTAGTCTAGTGGTAAATAGTCCATCAAATAGAAGAATAAGAACTGTGAACACCTGCATCTGATTTTGTTGTTGTTGTGTGACAAACTCCTCCAGTCTAAGGCCCAGTCCCATTTCGCCCCTTCCACCCAGGCCTACCCCTCTGTTTTTCGTGTTCTTGTCTAGGTGTAGGGGGTCCTGGTTTCCTGTTGAGATAGAGGGGTGGGATGCAGTGTTGGGGCTACATGA
Source organism: Pygocentrus nattereri (assembly GCF_015220715.1). Lineage (NCBI taxonomy): Eukaryota > Metazoa > Chordata > Actinopteri > Characiformes > Serrasalmidae > Pygocentrus > Pygocentrus nattereri. The sequence goes on along the minus strand of NC_051220.1, from coordinate 43,467,855 downwards.
CCCTCCAAACGGAGGTTTTTCAGAGACTCCAAAAGGGGAGATATGAGGAAAAGAGAAACCGGTGAGACGGAGAACAAGAGACCAAAGAAACCCCCAAACGAGGGAATTTTCTGTTAAAACGACTGTTACTGCATCTTTATCTTAGTTTAATGTTTCAGTGTATTCAGGTCATTTTCATGACCAGCACAATCTCTAATGGTATGCTAATGTCTCTGTAGCTATCTAGCTAACTTGGCCATTCCACCTTAAACAGTCCAGCAGTTCTGATGCATGAAGCTCCAGAATGTAACTGCTGCTCCATTTAAGGTGGAACGGGAACATTAGAGTGAGAATCTGGAGAATCTCTGACTTCAGCTTCATATCACTGAAGAATTAGGGGGGGTGATAATAAATAACTGCCCCCCTCTTTGAAGGCGTATGATCCCTAAATGTGACTAAAGCCCAGCAGTGAGGAGCTGAACTTTCCCCTCCTCTGCTGTCGCCTACAGAGCGGCGCTAGTAGCTGTTAATGAAGTGGTGCTCTTTTATTAGAGGGTCTCATTTCAGAGGGAGATCTCAACCACTGCCCTGTAACTACAATAAGGAATTTGGACTGGAGCTAAACCTACAATAGAAATGCATCTAGTCAGATGTCTGCAGGTAAACACAGCCAGTGTATGACCCACTTCTCTATAAACATGGTAAGGTATTCTTTGTTGGCCACATTAGCCTTGTAGCTTCAGTGCTAAACCTAAAGAAGCCAGCATGTCTTGTCCAGCTGACTAACCGGCTAACATTTGATGGAAAAATTTGGTAAATTGGTTTCTTTGCTGAGCTCTTCCTTTAAAGTGCACAACATCCTTCATCTAATGTGGCGCTGAGCCTCCAGAACAGTCACAGCTTTAGCTTTGAAGATTTCCCTTTTCCAAGTCGGACAAAAGCGTCATCGGTCATCCTGCACCATCAAACAGGCCCCTAAAGCCCCTCCGCTTCACCAGCACTGTGTTTTGAACTACAAACAGTCTTGCATGATGGCTTTGTCGAATTTCCCGAGAGACCAGAACTTTCACTAGAGAGAAAACCGCCGAGCCGACCAACACGGCCATTAGGCTGCGCAGCTGGGAAACATTACACACTAAACAGTCTCCTACGACAAATTACGTCTGCGCGAGGGCTGTTTTTCCATGTTTAACCCTCGTTAATTTCTGCACCGTATCATTTTCTGTGTGCTGTGGGTATGACCATAGCATGTAGTGGCCAGATTCATGGCATGAGCAGATCAGACCACTGAGCAGGGAGAGCTCTTACTCCGAAACCAGAACCACCGCTAACTACTCGGGAGCAACAAGTGGCTCTTGGCATGGCTGTATTTCACTGAAAGGAAGCCCGGCTTTGCAAACCGACTCTTCAAGCAACCTTTAGTCGCCTGAAACTCACGGTAAAATAAACTTCACTCAAACCAGTTGGTTTCTATGGAAGCCCATTCTCGCCACTTCAAATAAAACTCGGCGCTCCGTTTGTTCTTTCAATATTAAATGAATTGCTGTTATTAATTTGCAAATCTAAGGCCCAAAACGTACTCCAGAGTATCAGAAGTAATGACCAGTATTTCAAAGTAATGAGACTATTGACAAATCAAAACAATCTAAATATCTCAAAATAGCAGTTTATTTAAGTGGGGGGATGAGCTTCCATAGGTCTGTTGACACGTGGGCAAGAAAAAACAACTGTTGCTTGTACTCAGTTATCCTAACCATCCTAATCTTCTCTCGGATGACTAGAGCTATATTTAGCCCTTAAATATCACTATCATAATTTAAATATCAGCTATTAATTTTGCGAACTAAACTAGACACACTAGCTCAGAGGAACAAGTGGCTTTCATGGCTGTATTTCACTCAGAGGGATCATTTATTACAAGTAAACACGTGATCATGGTTTTTTGTGAACTTTTTTTATTCATGATTTTTATGAATATTTTGACATACTGAACAAAACACAACTTGACAAACAGTAAATATCAAAAAATCACAATTCAGCCTGAAAACTTGTCTGCTTGCTTGAGGTTGATGACGATGAATTGGTTAAAATCAAAATACGCACATTTGCTGAGTAACTAAACGTAAGAAACCGCATCCCGGCGACGTGAGGATAAACCGGCAGAAGGGTGCTGCGGAAATAGGAGCGGAGACGACAGGCAAACATGCAAAGTTCCCTTCAGGACAGCAGAGAAGTCTGTTTTTCACATTTTCACTTTACCACACTGAGCGTCTCTGGAGTAAATCAAGTAAAAGCAGCAACAACGTCTTTCTGGAGAAGTGGAAACACTGGGGATCCACGCAGGAGGCCGTGGAGCAATGGGGTCAAGCGGTTCAAGACCATCAGAAGATATTGGCATTCAGTCTGTGTCCTCAATCCGTCAGTGTTAAATCATTCAGTTCTGCTAGTTCTGTGTTTTTTGAAGGTCTATGTTCAATCCCTTAAAAGGGAACTCCGTTTTCCAAATTTTGTAAACAGTCATTCAGAGAGGTTTGATGTAGGTGTTGCACAGGTGTTGATGCTTTAAGTTGATTGTCAATAAATTGCTGATTTACAAGATTTTGGATAATGATGCAACATGAGCACCTCAGAAGATGGCAGGTGAGGAGCTCGCTGAATTTTGGCATCCATATCTCTGGTTTCCTAAAGGCTAGCAATCCAGGGCTCATTGCAAAGGGCACATCACACTACTGACCTGTTTGGTGCTCTATGGTTTTCTGGCTCTCCTGATTTTCCACTGCGGGCAAACGTCTCAGGAAGGGCGCCTAGGGTGCACCCAAGTCGGATACAAATATGCAGCATGCTGGGGTCTGTATCTCCAGTTTCCTAAAGGATAGCTGTGATCCAGGGCTCGTTGGAAAGGGTGTCATGCTCTACTGACCTGTGGAGCTTGGCTTTGTTCTAACATTTCTCCACCAACCTGCAGTGCTTGAAATCAGATATTAAATGTTCTCCTGCATTCCTGAAGATGACAAAGTCCTGTCTGGTTGGTGAGGGGGCAGAACGCCCTTCAATCTGGAGGTTTGAAGTTGATTGCACTCATTTTTGTCGAGTTATGGTGCTCTAAAGTTTCCTGGCACTCTGGCGAGCGTCTCGGCATGACCGCCTAGGGTGCACCGGCGTCTGATGGAAGTTTGCGTGATTCCAGGGTCCATATCTCTGGTTCTCTGAAGGCTAGCAATGTGATGCAGGGCTCGGAAAGGCACGTCACGCTTTACAGTTGAGTGTGCGACCCTTCTCCTGTGGTTTTATTCATTATATCAGATTATTGTGGAGTTTAGCTTCATTCTAATGTCAACCTACAGAGCTTCAAATATCAGATGGTGAACATCGTTATCTCTGGTCTGCTGAAGACTACAGTAAGGAGTCCTGAGTGGTTGGAGAGGAGGCTGAACCCCCTGTAATCCAGTAAAGTTTAAAGTCGACTACTTGCATTTTTGCTCCAAAATTCCCTGCCACGCGTCTCGGCAAGACCACCTAGGTGTGACCAAGTCGATCATATCTCATTTCCTGAAGGATAGCAACCCAATCCAGCGCTCGTTGGAGAGGACACCTCATGCTCTACGGTCTAGCGCAGTCTTTGACTTCACGAATTTTAAAAGTCAGAGTTTTTAGAGCTGCCTGTTGCAAAGCATTCCTTTTGTCCTGTGGTTTTATTCATGACCTAACCCTAACCCTGAATGGTCAACGTCGACTCAACTTTCATCACATCATTGTCGACTTCAGTTGTGCAACCATTGGTTTGGATTGAAACGCTTTGTTCTAGAGAAATTTACTGAGTCGGAGTTGTTCAGTGGTGGTGAGTGAGGGGAACCAGACATCCACCTCTAAAAGCTTCCTCACAGAAATGAAATGGTTATGAATTCAGTTTTACCTCTTTCCACTACGTTAATAAACATCCAGCTGGTCCAACTTTAGGCTCTCATTTCGTCTCATCCATGTGGATGTTTGATTTGTTGTGTCCGTGTCAAGGCTGGACCAGGTCGTGTGTGTGTGTGTGTGTGTGTGTGTCGCTCTCTCGGCTCTTTTCCAAAGGTCCCACTATCCAAGGCCTCTGTTTGCTTGCACTAGATATCTGGTATCTATTACAGTGGAAATGCATCCGGTAATTAATCACATTACAATACTGGGAGAAACAGAAAGGTGTGCAGGTCACAAAACACAATGCACATTCAGTTGAAACACATTTGGGACTTTTAACTGATCTTAGACTTTAGGCTAAAACCCTTTTCCTCTGAGTGACTCTAAACCTTAATTCTGATTATTTTATTAAAACTGATGACTGAACGTTCCATTTCATCTCTACCAAAACAATCATAACTCTACTAAACTTTACCGCCTGTTTCAGTCGTGACTGTTTCAGAGCTCAGAATCTCAGCAGCTCATGACCACAAATCTCAGCTCTGACCAGCTGTTCACACAGAAAATCACCATATTTTACAGTAAAACACTAAAAAGAGCTGAACTGCAGAAAATATGGCGATTCTTAATGTTCCTCACTGACTTTCAGACACATTTACTCCAGAACACTGGGATCTAACTGCTCACCATGTGGCCATGAGGGACAGGGATGCAGCCCCCCTGCCTGCTCTGAAACACAGGGGCGTGGCTAAAACGAGGCTCCACCCACAGACAAAAATGTGTTCTAATAATAATAATAATAATAATAATAATAATAATAATAATAATAATAATAATAATAATAATAATAATAATAATAATAATAAACAAACCTACCAAAAACTTGGGTCAGAGTTTGGGACAGACTCCTCCCAGTAGAAAGAACCCTACAAATTTATGATTTTGTATATTTAAGATTGTGTCCCGGTGGGCAGCCCTAGCCACAGCACCCGGGAGCAGATGGGGGTTGTAGGCCGTGCTGAAGGTCACTTCCGTTGAGATCGAACTGGCGACCTTCAGGTCACAGGGCTGTTTCCCTAACCTAAAGCCCACGTCCACTTCATATGTGGTTTATTGCTCTCTGTTAATGCCTTGGCTTTAACTAGGTATGCACATAATCCGTGTAAATACATCAGTGTTTATTTAAATTATTACTCTTCTTGTGGGGCCACAACTTTTTCAGTGAAAGGATCCGTGTACATCATACCCTCCTATTACTGCACTATTCATATTTGCACCAACAGTTACTGTACAAGTTAACTCTGCATACTTAAACATAAGTCTCTCTCTCTCTCTCTCTCTCTCTCTCTCTCTCTCTCTCTCTCTCTCTCTCTCTCTCTCTCTCTCTCTCTCTCTCTCTCTCTCTCTCTCTCTCTCTCTCTCTCTCTCTCTCTCTCTCTCTCTCTCTCTCTCTCTCTCTCTCTCTCTCTCTCTCTCTCTCCTGTACCTGAACTCTGCACAAGGACAAAGTTGAGCTGAATCTGATGATGTCTCAATCATTTCTTCATCACTACATTATAGATTTACTTTGATGCAATTAATTTTCCATTTGCCCTTTATAAACATTTCAAAGCCCCTTTGAGTGAGTTAGTGTGAAGCCTGAAGGGGTCTCTGTAGTCTGGACGTGGGTGACCCTCCTGGTATGGAGGTCATTATTAATCACTGTTTTCCTCACACTATGACTCTACAAATCCACCGAGGAATGCAGGCCACCTACTTCAGCGTTATTAAAACAAGCCATGCAGCAGGCAAGCAAAGAAACGCTGGGTGGAAAACCTCCTTCCCCTCGCAGAGCTTCGAGCAGCACCACTGCTCAGCACCAGCAGATGGAGGTTCTGAACTGGACCGGAGTAAAGCTACGTTATTACGCTGAACAGTTACTCGGTTTACACGGATACTGAAGAATTCAGTTAAATTAATACACTAAAGAACTACATTGAACTGAATAATTACTTTGAAGTTTGCCGTCACACTACGAATTACACTGTGCATTAAAGTTATAATACACTACTTAGATCACACTGAACAATTACATTGGTTTTCCTTTGTTAATAGAACAGCTAGATTGAAGTTTATATTGTTGCTGTTACTGTTGTACTCATATTGTTAGTGTAACACCGACAAATGATATTGTTCTCTGAAACAAAGCCCCATTTCCAAAAAAGTTGGGACGCTGTGAAGAATGTAAATAAAATCAATGCTTGAAAATGCTTCAAAGACAACATATCAAACAAATTTTCATGTGTGGCTTTTTTTTGTTTGCTTTTTGTAAATATTTGCCCATTTTAAATTTGGGACGGGGGAACAAAAGACCGGAAAAGTTGTAAAGCTAAAAAAGAAACACCTGGTGTTTGATTGACAGCAGGTCAGTAACATGACTGGGTATAAAGAGCGTCTCAGAGAGGCGGAGTCTTTCAGAAGTAAAGAGGAGGAGGGGTCACCACTCTGTGAAAGACTGGACCATCAAATAGAGCAACAACTCAAGAAGAACGTCTCTCAACATAAAACAGCAAAGAGCTTCTGCTTTTCATCGTCTACGGTGCAGAACATCATTAAAGACTCAGAGAATCTGGAGAAATCTCTGTCTGTGAGGGACGAGGCTGAACACCAGGATCTGCTGGCCGTGATCTTTGGGCCCTCAGGCAGCACTGCATTAAAAACAGACATGATTCTGTAGTGGAAATCACTGCATGGGCTCAGAAACACTTCTGAAAACCACTGACTGTGAACACAGTTCATCACTGCATCCACAAACGCTGTTAAACTCTAAAACACAAAGAAGAACCCAAATATAAACAGGATCCAGAAACGCTGCCACCTTCTTTGGGCCCGAGCTCATTTAAAATGGACTGAGGGGAAGTGGAAAAGCGTCCGGCGGTCCGACGAATCAACATCTGAAATTCTTTAGGAAATCATGGACACTGTGTCCTCCGGGCTGAAGACCACCCAGCTTGTTATCAGTGCTCAGTTCTAAAGCCAGTATTCATGATGGTTTAGGGGGCATTAGTGCTCATGGCCTGGGTGACCTGCTCATCTGTGAAGGCTCCATTAAAGCTGAATGATATAAACATGTTTTATCAACATCTGCTGCCATCCAGACGACGTCTTTTTCAGGGAAGGCCTTGATTATTTCAGCAGGACGATGTCAAACCACATTCTGCATGTATTACAGCAGCACTGCTCCGTATTAAGATTCCGGGCGCTAAACTGACCTGCCTGCAGTCCAGGCTTGTCACCCACCTGAAACATTTTGTGTTGTGAAACGAAACATCCAACAAAGGAGACTCCAAACTGTTGAGCATCTAAAATCCTATATCAAGCAAGAACAGGGAAAGTTTCGCTTTGAGCTTTTGAGTGTTTGTTGAAGGAAGTGATGAAACACAGTGGTAAACGGGCCTCCATCCCAACTTTTTTGGAACACATTGCTGGCATCAAATTGAAAATGGGCATATATTTTAAAAAAATAAACATTTTATCAGTTTCAACCTTTTGTTATTGTCTTTATCATTGTTGATGATGTAAAGTTTACATGATTTGAGCATCATTGCATGCAAATGGGTGTGGAGGCTTCTCTGGTATATCCTACACAAGTAGAGTAGATTACAGCAAAAGTAATGGATTATAGTAGCCCAAAGTGGGCAGGTGGAGGTGTTAATCCGTGCAGGCCTCAGTTACACTGTTAGATTACGACACTGAAGAGTTACTGCCAAAACTGCATCAGGACCCCAGCGTCCCAGATTAGGAACAGTTTAAGGTAATATAAGCAGGATGAACACACTGAGTAGATAAACTGAAGTGGGAATTGAGGGCAAAATACATTCAAGGAGAAAAATGTGAAACCCAGGCATGACAAATATTTGAGAAATGATGTCCGAGCGAGCTGTGAACAGTCCGTTCCTGTCGAGTCTGGACAGATACTCGAGGCTGAACCAGCCTGCAGGAGAAGCTGTAAAGCTCCCTGAACTCCAGCTGAGCTGCTGCATTACAGCATCATAAAGCAGCCTTTATTAGAGCGGCTTTAGTTTAGCTGTCAGTCTGAGACGACTCGCCATGTCTTTATCCTCATCCAGATCAGATTGCCATCACTTCAGTGTGGCTGCGCAACAAATCGGCCACAGTGTGAGGCATAAGCCGCTTCTGAATCCTGACCAAGAGTGGAGAAAGTTGCAGTGATGCAGCAAGTCATCTGAGCCCATATGCAAAGCTCTCAGATGGGGCTGAATGACAGACAGTGCGATGTTTGAAGCTGTTGGATATCGCGATGCTGATATGAGAAATGATAAATTAGTGTTAAAGTATTGCTCCTCTGACACAAATAAAATAAAAAAAATAAAAAAATAAAAATATATATATGAATAGCTCCTGCCATCAGAACATCAGTCAGTTTTGTTTATTTGCCTTAAAACACAGTACTGTGTATGATGATCCTAATGTTTTAATGTGTTTTGAGCTGCTGTGTTTTGTATTTGGCTGTTTAGCCTAATGGTTAAGTCACTCACACAGCCCCTGAATGGTCAACAAGTCAGGGACACAGCCTCTGATTGTCATCAAACTTAAGGCAAATAAACAAAAAGCCTGTGTAGTTTAAGGATTACAAACCTGCTGAAAGTGTTATCTGACTGACTGGAGCCCTTTTTGGATCAGTACAATGCTACTTTCATTTTTCTCTGAATAGTGGGTCTCTAGCACGCCGCAGTCCTGAGATTTATTCTTTTTAGTATGACATCAATCTGAGAGGGTTATTCTCCTGTAGGCCCATTAAACTGACTCTGGTCCATTTTTCATAAGGGCTCGTGGAAACTCAGGACTGAGAAGTATGTATACAAAGAGTGATCACAAGCAGGATTGCATTCAAACCGCAGACATACAAACTCGTTGCCTTTTCATCAAAATGAGATTTTCTTGTTCCTCTTCTTGAATAGCATTTCAAATGATGGGTAACAAATGTTTATTGTGTCAATTATCAGTATTTGTAACGGAGACAATCCGCTCTCTGTTTGTGTGAAATTTTTGCCTTTTAAACTGATGTTGGTTTCTACAAACTGCAGAAGCACTGAGAGTCAAGAGGCCGTGTACAGATGACCGTAATGTATGCATTGGTCATCTTTATCTGCGATGTATGGTGCTGCTACAGTGGATTTGTCTGAGAGCAGTGACTGTGTGTGAGGCACATCAGCTTTTCTGCGGTTCTGCATCAAATAAACTTTTTTTTTGTTTTTTTTTAATAAACGTACCTATAGCACACAAAGCATGGACAGTTAAGTCCATCATTGTTTATAATACAGTCTCTTGTTTGAAAGTTGTTGTTTTTTTGTTTCTTCAATTATAGACCCTGAAAAGACCCAGAAATCCAAAAATAACAATAGAAACAAACATATATAAAAATAAAAACCCTTCGGTTTAGGTTAGGATTAGGTTACAGAGGATCAGTCTGTTCAGAGCAAACCTCTGAACGGAACTGCAGTGTCTGCCTCTGAGAACCCCGTCTTTGCTCCTTGGCTATATTTAGTTACTCGCTTTATTCCTAGAACTTTCACTCGGAGGACGGCTGGCAGTCTCCGGAGTTTCGAGGATCCTCTGTGGTCCTCACATACACACAGCTGTTCGGTGGGCCACAGGGTCAGCCAGCATTTCGCTCACAGCTTCAGAACGTCAGCAGAACGTTCCTCCACATTCTCCGGACCAGAATATCCTGCAAAGACCCGGAGAGACAGAAAATAAACACAGAGCTGCAGCGGAGCCGAGCAGCTCAGGAACTCTGACTTTCCAAACGTTCTGCTTTCGTTCCTTTTCATGTGATGTGATGTATGGTGTTTACACTGTAAATGAATGCTTTTTCCCAGAATCCACTGCAGTTACAGTAATTCAGGCCTGTGAAGTGAAGTGAAGTGAACAGGGCGAACGCACCGGCAGAATGCTGCTGGTTTCGGGAGCAATCCTGAGCCTGTGGTGGAATGCCATGAATTTCCTTCCCTCAGTGCGTCTGCGTGTCCCACAACGCCCTGCGGCAGGTGACACGTCCATAAATACCAGCACCATAAAAACCCTTTCAGCCAGCAGGGTCTCCAACCTGACCTCCTCTCGCACCACTGCAGGCTTGAGACGATTGAAAACAGTGTCATCAATCAATGATCAGACGATTTAAGGAATGCTGGAGTAATTCCATTGGTCCGCAGCCTGTTTGAGTTTTCTCTTACTGCGTGATGTTGGTTTGTCCTGAATCGGCTCCGATACGTCGTCTGGCTTTAGAACATTCTGGAACACAGTGCAGGTCTTTCTCACCTGTGCTCACGTGCTGAACTCTGCAGGGTAAGCTAGACCAAAAACTAACCAAACCAGATCAAACCGCGCCAGGGACTGCCAAAACATGCCAAGAACTACCACGCAAACCAAAAACTATCAAACACTGAACAAGAAATGCTCCTTACAGAACCCTCTGACCCATTTATAAAGCACATGTGCAGAGCTGAGAGTGACTCGGCGAACCCAGTGGCCTGTGGAGGAGCAGAACAACAGAAACCCACCGTCCATATTACGCGTGTTAAAAGCCTTCATATCAAAGGTCTGTCGGCGGACTAGACGCTCAGTTCAGCTTCTCTGTGTTTACAGTTGCACATGCAGGGATTTTAAAGGGGACACTTTTTCTTGTATCTTATTTTTTGCTTATTTTTCTTAATGTGACTAATAGTGATGTATGCAAATGAGCTCTGTTCTGACTGGCTGGGCCTCATTCAGAAAGTAGTCGAGGCTGAAACTCTAACGTCACTGTGAATGGGCGGAGTTAAAGTGAATAAGAGGCTGTCAATGTGCTACCTTTTCAGTGACATCACAAATCTACGGATTAAAATACAGGCCTAGCTTCCATTAATGGGCTGTACGGACTGGAAAGTGAACATTACGTTATGGAAAATTGAGGCCAGTATGTTTTTGGGCCCTTTTAACTGAAAACTAACAACCATTACCAAACTTTTGAGGGTGAGTTTAGGCCTGTAAAGGACAACAGCGGGTCCTGGGAAAAGATAAACGACAAGAAGAGCAAAATAGCAGCTTGTAAACTTCACGTAAACAATGAAACCCAACCAGCACCACTTTCACAACAACCGCATCCAGTGAGGAAATGAAGGCACTGAAGCAGAAGACTGGACTGCGTTAAACAAACGCTTCCATTTTTCCATTCTGCTGGACAAAACATTCCTTTATAATTAACTCCATGTGTGGGTCATCACGGGGGTCTACGCAGGGTCTTCCGCTGCACTATGATATTTACACCTACATGATCATTACCAGCATAGTCATAACACCGCATTTGAGGTGTCTGGCAGCTGCTGAAGATTTCTCTCTCCGTTTGACCGCTCTCTCCATCTGACCGCTCTCTGCGCTCTCCTGTTGCATTCCTGGCAAGACTTCCATTCGCTCTGAGGGAAGCGCAATTTGTCAAGGATTAGTGATTGTAAAGGCTGCAATTACCTGGAAAGAAAGCCCAGTTTCGAGGAATTCGGTGGACAAAGGAGACGATTCCATTCATCCCACTAAACGACAGCTAAATGTGACGCAATACAGCTGAATTTTTATTTGTTTTTTTATTGGTGGAAGCCGTGTGCATCACTTAAAAACCCACAGGACATGAACTACAGCAGCTGCTGCGATTGACGCACCTGCAACCCAAAAAAAACGAACCCACAGGCCTCAAAACTGAAAGCATGTCGACCTCAAATAACTTGTCTTTAACCCTTTAAGACCAATGCACAAAAGCAGCCATATCTGCCCTTTAATCTACAGTTTTCCTTTAAAGAGGAATTCTTAAAAATGACTCCTCTCTGCATGATTAACTGGTTAAGATGTAAACATGGTCATCCAGGGCAGTTTGGTGTGAAACGCTCTGTTCTAGATAATCTTACTGAGTCAGAACCCTTCCCAGTGGTGGTGATGGGAACCAGGCGTCCCCCTCTAAAAGCTCCTCACAAAGTTCCTACAGGACTTGAAATCCCTTCCTGGTGAAGGGGTGCATACAGGGCCTTGTGAGGAGAAACTTATTATTTTCAGATTGTACATTATTTTTATTATCAAAGCACTCTAAATTACTTTGTCTACATTTCGATGATTTGAATTATGCATTTTGCAAAATCAGTGGGTTTCCCCTTGAAGTCGAGTGATGGGTTATTTATTTTTTTTCTTCTTTTTGTTTTCATTTTTTGCTCTTCTCAGTTCCGTCTGCCTCTCGGATGCGTGCTATTTGGCTGTTCAGTTAGTGTGTCTGAGCTTTTGTGATTTAATTGTTTATTCACTGTTAATATCGTGGTCTTTTTTTTTTTTTTTTTTTTTTTTTTTTAATTTAATTATTATTTCAGCAAAATTCAGTGGGTGAGGCGTAATCAGAGATTCAGAGGGTTTGGTGTGAAACGGTTCAGACGTCTTTACAGTGGTGGTGATGGGAACCAGGCGTCGCCATGACTACAACACAGATATAGACACTTTATTTACCATCCAGAACCACCAGAGAACCTACACGAGTCTTCTGAGCTTATATGGAATGTTGATGATGGAAAACAGTGGAAAATCTGGAATAATGAGTTTTCTTTGGGGACTATTTTGCCGCACAGCGCCCTGCATGTCTCCCTCCACCATGAATGGAGTTGAAGTTCTCTAAACTCTCATAAAACAGCGTCTCAGTCATCAGGCAGTGAATTCAGAACCAGTTCATGTAGGAACTTTCTGTAGGAGCTTTTAGAGGGACGTCTGGTTCCCATCACCACCACTGTGAGCAGCTCTGACTCGGTCAGTTTATCTAGAACAAAGTTGACCACATTTACATCTTAACCGTGTAATCATGTAGAATTTTAGAAGAATGAGTGGAGTTTCCCTTTAAGATGCTTTCACTCACCAAGACATCATCTGCAGTGTAAGGGTGTCCTGACCCTTTGACAAAGTATTAGTGTCCAGTTTTATGAGTGTCCATATAAAACTATCATTTCCTTCACGCAGGGGTCAGTGACCCGCAACCGTGAGGTCAACATGTCAAACTCCTCATGGGCTTTATTACCGCGTCCTCATGTTAGACTCCATCTCCAAAGGATTCGGAAAGCTTAAAGAACTCCGCAGAATCGTAAATGTTCCTGACGTTTCTAACTTCAGGGTGAGAGGAGGACGCCCATGGAAATTCAAACCACAGCGCATGGAAATGATTTTTTCAGATTGTGACTCACTCCTCTGTTGTTCTATTGTACCCAATTACAGCCGTCCAGGAACATCAATCACCTGTACCTGAAATCTTAATAACCAAGTCCAAATCTTTTGACGCCCACTTCTGTTTCTCAAGCTGTTGTCATGCGCTCTATTATTTGTTGATTATAGTCTGTGACCACCTGTAATTTCAGGCCGAACTCTCACTCGTGTGCAGCGCTGCACGGCATCGTTTCCTCTGCGGGATCTCCAGGTTTCAGCCAGCGCTGGAAGTGACAAAGTTTAAGACGCAGCGCTGGAGGCACAGCTATAAAAGAATGCTTACTTCTAATTATAATGCCTGGGTGGTCACACATTCTCAGCCAGCACTGCTGCTGGGGGGTGGGGGGTGGGGGGTCTCTCCCTGGCTGCTTACAGTACGATCCATTGTGACTCTTTATGCAGTCGCTATTTCTATATTTTTCTATGACTCTAAGACTCTAATTTCTGTATAGTTTATGATTCTGTGGAACCCCATATGACCCTTTATGACTCTGTATGACTCCGTATGTCTGTCTGACTCTAAACGGCTCAATATGATTCTTTTGATTGACTCCGATTTGGCTCTGTATGATTCTTATGCCTCTCTATGGCTCTGTATAACTCTACATGGCTCTATATGCCTCTGACTCGGTGTAACCTACAGGACTATGCAGCTCTGTATGACACTGATTGTAAATGGCTATGTATAATCCTGTATGCCTGCGTATGGATCTATAAGACTGTGACTCTACGTGAGCCTACATGACTCTATATGGATCTATATGATTCTGTAGGACTCTATGACTGTAACTCGGTGTAACCAATATGACTGTATGCCTGCTTGACTCTGACGCAGCATAACCTGTATGACTCTGTATGACTCTGCTTAACCTTATGACTCCTTAAGCATGCCTAGCCCGTTGTTAGGGGTGCTTTTCTCGTTGGGTGCCCCCCTAAAGCTCTGAACCCTGTATGAGTCTGTTTGTGTGACACAGTGTAACCCAAATGCCTCTGTATAGAGTTTGACTCTGTAATTCTATTTGGCTCTTTATGACTTTGCTTAACCTTACATGACTCTATGGCTTTGTGACTCTAAATGACTATAATTCTGTATTATTCTACATAATTCTATTATTGTGACTTTAAATAGTGCATATAATTAACCGTATGTGATGATTTAAAAGACAAGTTGCATGAAATGAATCACAGAAATGTGGTAGAATTGCTGCATTACACACACACGGACCTATTACTGCTGCTGCGGATGGTTTTCTCTGTCGCCCTGCGCTCAGCGGATGTGTAACTGTAATTACTGTATATTTAGAGAAGCGATAAGAGCCGTATTTAACCACTGAAGTACATCTATCATATTTTAATTAAACGAGTAAAAACAGAAATCGATATTATATAATTGGGTGTCAATTGCTTTCTGACCCTAACAAGATAAAGGCGAGCGTATGTAAAACCCACAGCAGCTCCTCTGAGCGCGGCAAACGTGGCCCAAAGTTTAAGTCGGCTTCTTCTTTGCCAGCTTCTTGTTTGAATGTTCCTGGTCTACCTTAAATAAACTGCTACATGAAGCTGGAACATGAACATTTAAGAAAGACGCTGTTGAATGTAGTTTCCCGTCTGAAAGTCGTTTGTCTCGTTTGGGTCTCACACTCTCGCGCTTTAATCTCCGAGCGTCAGACGCTGGACTTATAAACATCACAGTTTTAGCTGAGAAGCTGCGGAGCCCCTCGGCTCGTAGGCCGAGACCGCGGCGTGGCCTGAAGCAGCCGGCCGAGCGAGAAGCACCATAGGCACACAGAGAGCCGGCTCTCCATGCAGGGCTAAAGACTAACAGGCTGGCTTTTCCTTCTGCTCTCTTTCCCTTGTTAAGTCGTCTCATTACAGTCTGATGTCGCTCCTTTGACCAGAAACTGGACTAACTGACCTCAGGCTGCAGCTCAGTGCACAAGAGGTGAGGGACTTCGTGTTCTGACCTGTTTCTACGCCACATTATCTGCATACCAGTC